>NW_024380280.1:0-25000 GCF_016835505.1 Polypterus senegalus
TGCAATACCTCCCCCTGGACGCTGGATGGCTGCCACCCTGGGTTGGAGCGGTGCCTCAGCCTCCCGCAGGGCTCCATGGGAGGTAGAGTTCTCTACAGCCCTGTTGGGATCTAGTTTGGTCACCAGGGGGCACTGAATGGGTCCCTGAGCCCAGCTGGACGAATCTTCAGCCCCACCTGGAAGTGCAACCGGAAACAGGTGATCAAGCACCTGGAACACTTCCGGGTGGGCAATAAAAGGAGCCAGGAACCACCACACAGCGGCCAGAGTCGGGAGGAGGAGGAAGAAAATAGATGGGAGGAGTGGTGGTGCCAGAAGGGAGTGTTGTGTTGGTAAATTGTGTTTTGGGACTGTGTTGTCCCTGTGGGGTTCACAGGGAAGACGTGCCCCACGGGTGAAGAAAAATAAATAGTTGTTTATTTTTACATGTGCCTCCGTGTGAGTCTGTTCAGGGTCGGGCACAATATAGCGCCTCTCTTAAAGTGGATAGGACTGGCAAGCTCTGTTGGGATGAATGGCCTGTTCTTATCAAATTTTCTAATAATCTAATATTATAAACCAGGGGTTGGCAACCTTTCAGCACTGTCGTGCTGAACCTATGTTACAATGTTGTTCAGTGTGCTGACATGATTCTACCAATTTTGTTCCACCCTAGCCATCGGACCTTACTCTTATTCTATGTTAATTAATGTTGACTTATGTTTATCTTTTATTGTGTCTTCTATTTCTCTATTCATTTTGTAAAGCACTTTGAGCTACATTTTTTTTGTATGAATATGTGCTATATAAATAAATGTTGATTGATTGATTGATATAGTATCATATTATATCATATACTTTTGAAGCCCATTTAAAACCAGATCTTATATTATTGGTCATTCAATACTTTAAAATACATAGGAGCATATGTGAATGTTTTGTCATATTTTTTATAACTACATTTGGTGGCTTTGTTTATGGTTCCAATTATTTGACTAAAATAAGTAGTTTGTTGTCCTGCGGTGAGCTGGCGCCCTGCCCAGGATTAGTTTCCTGCCTTGCACCCTGTGTTGGTTGGAATTGGCTCCAGCAGACCCCCGTCACCCTGTAATTAGGATATTTACGGATTGGATAATGGATGGATGGATGAAGTAGTTTGTTTCTTAAAGCCAGCAACAGCCATTTTTTTAGCTTCACTTTTTCTCAATAAAGTTTTTAAACGTGGACTGATGTTTAGTTTGATAATGTTTTTGTACACTTAACGTACGACACAGTGCACTTTCACAGCATACCGCATACATTTTAACGTACCATGGCCCGCACTGAATGCATGGTTTCCCTTTACATGTGAGTCACATACGCAAGACGTAGGTGGGGATGCGAAGCGCAAACTTGTGCCGTTGACGACCCCTGTTATAAACAAAGAACAGCTTTTTAACAATTAATTGATACAATTATTAAAAATGGATGTTTTATGTTGAAACAAATATCAAGCACAGTATTTTCTTATACTTTTTTCTTTGTGAACTTTTTGCTTTTAGATCTTTTTCTTTTTCCTCCTTTATGCCTTCTTGAAAGCTCAATCTATCAATGTTTTCCCCTACACGAGTCAAAGGTATGACACTGAGAATGAGCCTGGTATCTTTTATATAGAGTGGTGCTTATGATGTGTGCAATGTACATAGTCATCAGCATGCAGACTCCAAGAGAACAGTACAGAAAACACAAGTAAATATAAATTTGAATTCTTAGTATGATTTACTAATGGTTTTATTTATTCTACCTTTGTCTCTGAAAATGACCTCAAGTAAAGTAAGCAAGGTGAGCAAGCAGTAAGTGATTAAAAGCAATGCATATCATTCTACCGACTCTTGACTTCTTTTTACTTTGTCCTCTTATTTAATTTCAGTGAAATTTACATATAATAACCCTGATTGAAATTGTGAAAGTAAATAAAAATACAGAAATAAGCAGAATCATTTGGTTATATAAAAAGGGTAATCAGGCAGATCCAGGTAACTATAGGCCAGTAAGATCAATGTGGATTATGAGTAAATAAAGGAAGGAACTATTAAGTAGAAGGTTGATTAACATGTGGCAAGAAGATGCGTTTTCAGGAACAATCAGCTTGGATTCAGAAGAGGGAGGTCATGTTTTACTAACTTGCTGGAATTATATGTGAAAGCAACAAAAAGATACAAACAAAGAAGTCCATACAATATTTTTTATTTTGACTTTCCAAAAATCTTTGCTAAGGTACCACACGAAAGGTTGGGTATCAAAATAAAATAACTGGTAATTCAGGGTGTAATGTGTTGATGTGTGCAGAATTGACTAAAACACAGGAGGCAGAGGGTTATGGTTTGAGGTATCTTATCAGAAATGGGTGATGTTAAGAGTGGTGTCCCTCAGGGTACTAGATAAATGATAAAAGAAATGACTTGGTTAAGAATATGAATAACAAGCTGTTTAAGTTTCCAGATGATACAAAACCATGTGGATTAATAGATTATCTATAATCCATTGAATCATTTTAAAGGGACATGGACAGCATACAGGCTTGGGAAGATTTGTGGCAGATGAAATTTAATGTAAGCAAATATAAAGTATTACATGTAAGAGGTAAAAATGTTAGACAATGGGAGATGAATTAAAATTGAAAGTACTGCTTATGAGAAACATTTAGGAGTCACAGTGGACTTTCTACTAGAATTTCAGACAGTATCCAGAATGTAAGGTTATATAGCACCCTAATGTGTAGAAAACAAGTCAAATTAGTTTATGCTGAGGCTTAATGTTCTCAGACCTCATCTGGAGTACTGTGTACAGATTCGGTCTACAGGCTACAAAATTGATATAGCTGTGCTAAAGAAAGTCAAAGGAGAGAGACTAGGATGATTCCGGGAGTCCAGAGGATGAGTAATGAGGAAAGATTTAAAGAGGTTAGTCTTTTCAGTTTAAGTAAAAGGAGATTAAGAGGAGACATGACTGAAGTGTTTAAAATTATTAAATGAATTAGTACAGTGGATTGAGAGTGTTATGTTTAAATGAGTTTAACAAGAAGAAGGGGACACAATTAGAAACTGAGGAGACCAAATCAAACCTGTTTGATTTTCTCAGAGAAAGCTAAATAGCCTGTCAGACTACATCTCTGGCCTTCATGGGAGCATGCCACCAACTGCCTTTGACTCACTAACGTTATGTAAATGAAAGCTGTGATTGAAAATCAGTGGAAAAGCCAAAAACATGTGTGGAGCACCTACGACAGTGGACAAAAGGTTAAAGAAAAAGTTTAAACTTTGGTGTGCCAATGGTATGGAGAGATCCGAAAAACCACTATGACAATTATTATTTTTGTGTTGTAAAGATTAAAGGCTTTAATCGTTATAAGAAAGCTCGGTGGGATTATCCTGATTTGGAATCAGCAAGACGACCTATTCCACATGGCAATGACGTTCCCATACCAGTGTTTACCAGACTACCAAACCAGCCACTGTCTGACTCTGAAGAGAGGCAGGGATTGGAGTGTATGGCAGGTAGTAGCAGTGGAAGTGAATTTGAGGGAAGCTCATTGACGCCTCAACCATTAAGCCAAAAAGAACTCAATGGCCTGATTTGAGACTTACATCTGTCCAAGCAAGCATCTGAACTTTTAGCGTCCAGACTTAATGAACAACATCTTATAAAGGTGGAAGTTAAAATTACAGCCTATCGGACAAGAGAAGAAAGGCTTCTCCCATATTTCAACCAAGAGGAAGAACTTGTATACTGCAGTAATATCCCAGGAATTGTACTTCAAATGGGACTAACAGAATATCGACCAGAAGACTGGAGGCTTTTTTAGACAGCTCAATTAGAAGCTTGAAATGTGTTCTCTTGCACAATGGTAACCGTTATGCGTCTCTTCCCATTACTCACTCAACAAAATTTAAAGAAGAATATGAAAATGTAAAAATCTTATGTGTTATCATGAACATCAGTGGTCGATTTGTGTTGATCTGAAGATGGTGAACTTTTTGCTTGGACAGCAATCTGGACACACAAAGTACACCTTGCTTCATGTGCCAGGGGGATAGCAGGGCAAAGCAAGATCATTGGAGAAAAGTGTCATGGCCTACAAGGGAAGAAATGATTGTTGGCGCTGCGAATATCATCAACAAGCCGCTGGTGGACAAGAACAAAATGATTCTCCCACCGCTTCATATTAAGCTAGGATTAATGAAATTCTTCTATTATCCTCTGTGCTTTTGCCATTATGATTTCACACAATGCTGACCTTTAGGGCTATTTATATTGATTTGCATATTCAAAGAGGCGTAATTCTAGGAGGAGTTGGGGATTGCCAGCAGGCGAGTGCATATGTGTTACTTTTCACGCTGTCCGGGATTTATGTAGCGGAAGTTATCGAAAAAACAGATCTATGCATAGGGATTTTTTTGTGCTTACTCACATTTCCGCTTTTGTCCTTACACCATGTTTTAGTGTGACTTCTATGCACAGCGTTATGCATTAGGCCCCAGGTCACTCAGGACCTCTCTTATGGCAATAGAAATTTGTTGCCCAGTAATCTTTTGCAAGGTGGATAATTCCAACTATTCTAATATTATTCTAATATTTTTTCTATATATAGTGGACAGAGTAACATAAGTTCTTCATTTTAAGATGCTAGTTCATCTACCAAAACAGAGTAAATCTCATCATCCTTGATCTCTTTAACAAGGTTAGACTGTATCATTCCAATGACATCGATAATCTTATTTTGTGTTTGAGCTGAGATGTAAATTATATTTTTCAGCTTGGGGTTCTCCATGTGTTGTTTCAAAATTTGATCATGGTTGCCCAGCAATAAAAAACTAAATGTTTCTTGGTTTTACAGATTCACTATTGCCTCTAAGACCAATGCACTGGTGACCAGAATAGAACACTGCCTCTGAAACTGAGTTTAATATTGGTATGTTTTCTTTGATGTTTGACTGTTAAGTTTATCAAAAGGCCTATGTTCTTTTGCATGCAGTTTGGTGACAACCTTTGAGTTATAATGTCAGACATTTTATGCCACTTAACAAATGGTGAATTGTAAATCCTATCATTTTTGCTTATAAAGAGAACACTGCAGACACAAAAGACATAATTAAGTTTTATGCTGTATACTATTCAAGAATCATATCTTTCAAGCCAACTGAATTTGAATGCCCAGTTATGTCTGCCAAAAAGTAGGTTTGGTTGGTTTCTCATGAATTTTTAGTAAATGGCATTTCTGACCATGTTGCACTCTTTAATTGATCTCTGCTTCTGCTTTTGTGTTTTAGATATAAACTTCTAAATCAATGACTGTTTCCTCACTTTCACATTGTCTGGATAGCTGAGCAGTGCATATGCATTCAGGTGAAAATTGTCATCAGCAGAGTTAATAGAAGAGTAGATAAGTGCATTGTTTGTTTCAAACTAGCTGTTTTCTTTAATTAGTATTCCACATGTCTCCAATCGTGCAATCAGTCTTTCATCTCATTTAAATGGAGGAAAGTTGTCACTCTGCTTTTTGGAATTATCGTGTGTCCCACACTGAACATGGATCAGAAAAGCAAAGGAGAGAGTCATTATTAAGAAGTTTAATGCCCATGGGACTGTAGTTAACCACTCAAGAAGCAGCCGCATGAGAAAAATCAACCCCGGAATGGACAGAAATATATTGAGAATGGTAGACAAAAAGCCAAGGCCAGCTTACAAGGAGATACAGGCTTAACTCAAATTAAGGTCAAAGTTTGTCAGTGTCTGATTGCACCACCTGTTATTTTTAAGAGGCTGCAGCTAAATAAACAGCTAAAAGTACTCAAGAATAAATAAGAACAAAACATTGAATCAGGATGCCTCCTGCACGCCTGGCTGGTGAGGTGTTCTGGGCACGTCTAACCAGGAGGAGGCCCCGGGGAAGACCCAGGACACGGTGGAGGGACTATATCTCTCGGCTGACCTGGGAATGCCTTGGGATTCCCCCAGAAGTGCTAGTAGAAGTGGTCAAGGAGAGGGAAGTCTGGGCATCTCTGCTCAAGCTGCTGTCCCTGCGACCCGATCTTGGATAAGCGGAAAAGGATGGATGGATCAAAACATTGGACTATTTTTAGCAATGGACTATTATTTTAACCTTGTCGAAAATCTATGGAGAGAACTGAAATAAGCAGTCTGGAGACCTGAGACCAGTTTGCTCAAGAGGAGTGGGCAAACAACCTCTGGAAGGTGCAGAAGTCTCGTTGAGAGCTCCAGGAATCGTTTGTTAGCAGTGATTGCCTATAGAAGTCATGCAACAAAATATTAGGTTAAGAGTCTCATCATTTTTGTCTTTGCCATTTTAATTTGTGTTATTATTTGAAATATTATGTTGAGTCAAATCTCTAAAGTAAATTTTGATTTTTTGGATATTGAATACATAATGGTGCCAATTTCTTTTGTCAGGTTCAAGTTATTTCAGACAGATTTCTTTTTTTTTCACAGTCTTAATAAATGCTGCCAAAATGGGAGACAGCTCTTACATGGTGGTTTATCATATCGTCAGATCAGATGAGCTGATAAGATGTTTCCATACACATCAAAAATCATTGTATCACTGCCATTATAGTATCATCAATGAAGAGAAGTGTGCCAGTAACTTTTTCCAGAATTCTGCAGGCTCTTTTAAGTACTTTTGGCGAACTGTAATCTGGTCATCCTGTTTTTGTGACTAACTGGTGTTTTATTTCTTACAGTGTGGCCTTTGTATTCCTGTTCCTGAAGTCTTCTGCCAAAATTCGTCTTTGACAAGTCCACTTCTGCATCCTGAGGACTGTTTCTAAAATGTTTGACAGGCATTTGGGACTTTTTCTTTACCATAGTGAGGATTCCTCTGTCATTAGCAGCGGAGGTCTTTTTTGTCCTACCAGTCCCCTTGCAATTACTGAGCTCATCATTGCGTTCTTTATTCTTAATGATATTCCACACAGTTGGTTTAGATAGTCCTAAGGTTTTACTGATCTCTGTAATGGCTTAGTCTAGTTTTTCAGCCTTATAATGGCACTTTTGACTTTCACTGGCACATGTATGTTCCTCATGTTTAACAATGGTAACTACAAACTCCAAAGGGTAGTAACAAACCTAAGTAATTTATGCCTGCACTAGTGAAGCAATGAAACACACCTGAGGAATCACAAATACCTCTGATGTCAATTGTACCAAACATTCAGGATCCCTAAAATTGGGGGACCAGGTAGAGAAAGTGTTGTGTGCAAATAGCCTTAAATTAAAGTCTGCAGTGTGTATTTTAATCACATCTGAATTGTTTGATTTGTAATTTTCAAATGTGTAGCAGAGGCATAATTCAAGGAAAAACATTTCTTTGTTCCAAACATTGTGGAGGGCACTGTAGTCTTGTCTATACACTTTTTCAATATCCACTTTGAATTTTTGCTCAGCTAAACAATATGAAGTTACAGCAGAAGGTGTATTAATAATGTGCCATTTGAGATATGCTCATCTATTTCACAAGTCATGCCCACAATATTGGGGTCTTATCTGGATAAATTTGTCAGCATTCGTAGCTTTGCAAAGAGGGGTGCTTAGCAAACCAGCTTACTGAATGTTTGTCAGGCATTTTTATTTATGTGAATAATAAAGGGTTCTTTTAATCTCCTCTAATGATTTTAATATGTACTGTTTGTGTTTCTCCTGAAAGAAGAGAATCTCAGACAGGCAAAGAATTTATTCTGTCTTCTTTATTCCAATACACTAAATGTACTTCAGTTATTCCAGCAAGTCCTTCTTACGGACATCACTGCCAATAGTTTACCACTGCACTGCCTATTTGTGTGTTTGCATTTATTTTCAGTGCTTTACTGTCTGATAGATACCTTCTTATACAAAAAATACAATATATATATATAAATATATTGTGATAATATACATAAGATATATTCAGTATTTTGATGTGAACAAACTGTGTTATCAGACAAAATAAAAATGATAATATGTCAGAAGCTCCCATATTTTAGCAAATAGTACTAAATTACACTGAATCCTGAAACCACACTTCACACACACTTCATAGAACTGGAACACATGCCTCTGTGGTTTTGTGGGTTTTCTGAAGCTGGAAAATAAAAAACATATTTTCTCCAAACACAAGGACTGTTATTTTTTTAATAACTCCTAATAGTGCAAATATTTTTTTGCACAGTTCCTCAGTTTTTGTTATGACAGACACTTCACTTCTCTCACTGTGAATCACGAGCACAGTAATACACGGCTGTGTCTGCAGTCTGCAGGTTGTTCATAGTTAAGTACAGCATGTTGTTGGAATTGTCTCTGCTGATGGTGAATCTTCCCTGCACAGATGATGCATAATACTGGCTACCACCACCATTGCTTATTTCTGCCACCCATTCCAGCCCTTTACCAGGAGGCTGCCGAACCCAGCCCATGTAGTAGCTACTGAATGTAAATCCGGAGGCTTTACACGACAATTTATGTGACTGTCCTGGCTGTAGAGTTACAGGATCTGATTCTTTCAGTGTGATTTGAGCCTGAACACCTAAAAAAGTAGACAAATAAATTAAAGGTTTGCATAAAAACATCAAAATCATATAGTAACCTCATGTGGCACTTACCATAAAAGCCTAATGCCATTACAACTAATGGAAATTGTAAAATCCCCATTTTAAAAACACTCTCGCTTTTTTACACTAAGGACTAAGATATAGTGCCTTCATTAAACTGCTGGAGTGACAAAAAGGAATAAATAGCAGATGGAATTTGCATAAAATTAAAAAGAGGAAGGTTAAACTAGACATGCAAAATCACTCTTCTAGAAGTCACACTAAATGAACATGTCAATGAAAACAAAGAAATGGCAACAGGGGTTCAATGCTTTTAAACATTTGAGAATGTGTTTTAGGTTGTAGAAATAATTTACTAGAAATACAAAACACCCATCCAATGACTTTAAATATATTAGAATCTTATTTTACAGATAATTTTCTTGAGAACTTCGCTACTAATGAGGACACGGCCAAAGTTACCCAAACACAATCCCTTTGATACGGTCTTAAAAATAATGTTTCCTTAATGGTACTGTTTGGATCTTTATTATGTTGGGTGGATCTTCATAGCTGCATTGTTTGGCAGAGCACCATTTAATTCTAGGAAGTAGTTTTTGCATATGAAGTTCCTTTTTTGAACTTTGAAAAACTTCCTAATTTGTAAAAACAAAGAAAATCTTCAATGTATGATGGGTTGCAGGACACTAACAGATAAAGAATACATGGACTTAGCCTGTGTTACTGGGCATATGCAGTAAGAGTTCTTTTAGAATCAGGACCCTCTGCCATTTCACAAATCTGTTATTCTCTATTTGAGGTTATTCAATTCATGGAGCCTGTTACTGATTAAATTCAATAAAAGTTCTTTATTGTACCTTCATATGGATAGACCTTTAGGGAATCAGTAATGGTTCAATTATGGCATTGCTCTGAAGAGCCACTGAGGCACCTTTATTATTAAGAGTTTACTATGATCTGAGGGATGCGTATTGGAATATCACCTTGCACAGGGCTGATAGTATTTCCTTTATGAACATTTGTACAGCAGCTGCAGTGCAAAAGCCTTTATTCAGTTTATCATAAGAGAAGGAGCACATAACATAAAAGCTTATTTTTGCTTCTCCACAAGAGAAGGTTAAATTAACTTTATTGTAATGTGTACTCAGTACAATGAAATTCTTGCATGAATGTCTCCTTAGAACAGCTGACCAAAATATAATATAAAATAAATACATTAAGGACAACACAACATGAAAGATATACAGTATATGTTCTGTGTATGACTTTTCTGCAATCTTACGACTTCTTGCTAGAATCTGCACTTGAATCTGTTAGTTTAAGGATGAAAGGCTCAGAAGGGAAGAGTGAGAAAAGCAAGTGTGCAGAATGGCTGAGGTTCTTAATTGCCTTGTTTAGCTTTCTAAGGCAGTGAGTTTTGAATATGTGCTGAACAGAGAGCAGGTGGGTGCCAGTGATGTTCTGTGCCACTTTCATGACACTCTATAATGCTTCACGCTTTGGAGCCGAGCAGGCGCTGTACCAGGATGTGATGCAGCCTATGAAGAAGGACTCTAAAGGCTTCCATTTTATAAAATGCAGTTTTTATTCAGTCCCCAGTGCGGTACCACTAAATAGTCTGCTCCTTTCCTAGTTGTTCCAGTTCCAACCTACTATCTAATATAACTATAAAGAAAGCAAAAAAGAAGTGGTACAGTATTTTAGGAGAAAGAACTGCCATGAGGGTTTAATGAAACCTTCAAATCTCCATTGATCTATGGCTGGGGTTGGTTCTGGAGAAATGTAATTCAACTCATAGAATAAGAGCACACGGTAACATGAGTTACTAATGCCCACTAAATTCTGATTAAGATCTTTGCTGGGAGTACATTTGTGAATTTAACAAGTGGCACTGCGTTTTTCTGTTTAACTGCTGTTCAAAATTTATAGCATCATACAACTTAGCATAACAAGTTGAAATCCTCAGTGAAAGAGTAAGGAATTGAGAAAGAAATTACACAGAAAACAGTTTAATAACATGTACACGTCATTCAACTCTAGTGTTAACTATGACAGATACAATGAAAAGGGGAACTAAAAATGGAAAAAAAGGAAATGTTGAAGGGTAACTTTTGTCTTTCACATTAGGAGAACACTGCAGTGGGCTGGCGCCCTGCCCAGGGATTGTTTCCTGCCTTGCACCCTGTGTTGGCTGGGTTTGGCTTCAGCAGACCCCCGTGACCCTGTAGTTATGATATACATGTAGCGGGTTGGATAATGGATGGATGGATGGATTAGGAGAAAACACAAAGGGGAATTAATTTGTATTACACTAAGATATCTAAATAACAGAAATGATAAATTAAATTCTAATTATTTACTCTAATGGCTAAAAATCATCTCAGTAAACTCTTCACAGTTTAAGACACATTAGACAGTTCAGGTACTGTAGATGTCACCTTTTCCAGTGTAAAATGATTAATGTTTGACACAGTGTTTCTCACTGCAACATTACAACTTCTGTTTCTGCTACTCGGTATTGAGAAGCCAACGTATTTCAATTGTAAAAGAAACTGCAGTAGGCCGTGGGGCGTAGTGGTTAAGCCTTAAGACTTCACGCCCTGAGAATGCGGGATCAAGTCCTATACCTGATGCTGTGTGACCGTGACCAAGTCACTTTGCCTGCCTGTGCTCCAAATGTGGGAAATAAAACAAAAGCAATGTTACCCATTGTATCTCTAAAATGTTGTACTTTGCCTTGCAAAAAGGTGTCAGCCAAATAATAATAATACCCAGATAAAGTGCATGGTGAAAACATCATAAAAGCACTGGCTAAGCCAAGAATCAAATTCTGTCCCATAGAGGTGAAAAGCATCAATAGAAATATTTTGGCCAATTAGCTATAAATAAGGCGTTTTATTACTGTTTATTGCTTATACTAAAAGTGAGTAGAGGCTTGGGTATATCAAAAGTCTGTATTTATTTATTTATTTATTTATTTATTTATTTATTTATTTATTTATTTATTTATTGTGCATACATTTGCATTAAAATATGCAAATCATTCACAATATTAAGATATGTAGGCTCATAGGGAGAACATTCTCAAACCTGTTTAATTCAATTTAGAGTCATAGAAGACTGGAGGATATCTCTGTGAAACTGGGCACAAGGTAGGAAAATGCCCTTAGATGGGGACCCACGCCATTGCAGGGCAACTGGGGTAATTATGACCAATCAATTTTAAATTCATCTATTTTCTGAAACTACAATTTTAATTCTAAGGAGGACTGTAATGGAGTATATTCTGATAGTACTGGGCATTTTGAGGATAGCATGTACAGTACGTAGCAGAACATTCTGTAACAATAACAATTCTCCATTCTGACAAAAACATTAGAACAATTTTGGAAAGAAGAGACTATTCTGCCTAACAAGCCTGTGAATTTTATTCACTTAAATTAAGAAAAATATGATTGAGTTGAATTTTAAGGTCTTCAAAATCTACAATATTATTTCTTAATATACTTACTGCATGTTGTTGATGGTTTTCTGTCTGAAGAAAAATTTTGTAACATTTGAAATGAACTGAATTTTTGTAATCTCTGCAGTGTGAAACAGCCATAGTTCTCTTATATTTCTAAATTGGAAATAAGGTGAGAGCTGACATAGTAATGTGGAGCACTAAAATCAAGGTAAGTGTCAAGACAACAGTGTCAGATTCAATGGAACTACATTTCAATCTCTTATTCAAAGGAATTTGTGAGCTTCTTCTTTTTCTTCATGAGTTACACCCACAAACAAGTTAAACTGAATGATGGGACAGCTTAGCCATTATCTAAACAAAGAGGCTTGATGGACTGAATGGTCACCTCTCGGCTTCTTAAATCTCTTATGATAGAACAAAGAATAGAATCTAGCATATTTCAAGAAAAAATATTAATATTTAACCCTTGTCACACACGTGTGACTAGGAGGCAGCTGAATGGCTTAAGTAATGGTAATATCACATCTGACATGGGGCGGCGGGGTGCACTAACTGTCTTTGTCAGTTCCCTGCAGACCGTTCCCGAGAAATACTACCAAGTTCCGGCCCCTCGATGATGTCACTTCCGGGCCCAGGGCCCTTGATGATGTCACTTCCGGGTTCGACCCCCTTGATGACGTCACTTCCTATATGGGCATTTAAAGCCGCCATTTTACCACCAAGAAATCAGTTCTGTTTTGGACTCAGTATTGCGAACATCGCTGTCAACTTAAAAAACCTTTTGCAGCCAGGGATATTATATGAGTGGCTGCCCCAAACCTTTTTATAATGTCTTGGCTGTATTTTTATGACAGTGGCGTACTCGGCAGAATTTTGTCCCAGAAGAGACTGGGACAGGACCCAAACTTAAGCCAGGTAGGAAAGCATCAGGGCCGAGTTTCTGGGTGTGGAATTCATCCGGTGGTCAGGTAAGGCTCGGTACAGGCTCCGCTCTGTAAGTGCAACCCCGGGCTAGTATCTTACCAGAAGGAGAGTGTAGAAGAGATATAAAGATGTAGGCTGGTTTCTGGGGATGAAACAAAAAGGGTTTATTATGTTCTCTTGGATAAGAGAGCTGAGCTGCCCATTGGGACGAAGGACCCAGATAAAAATGGGTTAGACCCAGACCAGCAGGCAGGGAGAATAAAAGTTTGGAAATTCGATCCTAAGGGATCAATTTGGGGTCAAGCTATGGCACTCTGGGAACAGGTGTCATTATGGCAAAGGCCGTTTGAATTAACCCTCTTCCAAATAGTGCAGCAAATAGCCTGCCACCACATCCAACCAAATAACGGTGGGGTGCACTAACTGTCTTTCTCAGTTCCCTGCAGACCGTTCCTGAGAAATCCTGCCAGGTTCCGGGCCCTCGATGACGTCACTTCTGGGTCCGGCCCCCTTGGTAACGTCACATCCTATATGGGTCTTTAAAGCTGCCATCTTACCACCAAGAAATCTTTTCTGTTTTGGACTCAGTATTGCAAACATCGCTGTCAACTTAAACAACCTTTTGCAGCCAGGGATATTATACAGGTGGTTGCCCCAAACCTTTTTATGATGTCTGGTCTGTGTTTTTATAACACCCTTTAAACTTATCCTCATTTTTGTCTGTTTTCTGCTACTTTGATTTAACTGGCTATAACGTCATTATTCTTCAGTCAATATTCAATTTCAACCATTCAAAATAATAGAAAGAAATTTCCTTTAAAGAAAATATAGTTAGGTTGCAGCAGAATAAGTTGCAAAATGCAGTAGCGTGTTTACCAGAAAATACATTTCAAACATTATACTTCTTACCATACATGCTAGAATAAGCTTCCAAATACTATAAAAGCATTAGTGTATGTGTCAAAAACACCCAGAAAAAAAATGTTATGAAACAACTACAAATAATACTTCTAGTTTTACTGTTTTGAAGTAGTACCAAAAACAAGATTTTTTTTCCTCCACTTCTACTGTCTTCAAATAAATGCCCTTAACATAAATACCCATTGTTGGAAACCAGTGGCATTGTATCAGTTTGAAGGGCAGAACTTACTGCCAGAATACATACAGTTGGTAAAAAATTATACTTTCTATCCAAATTACAACACTAATAGTTGCAATATTCCAAAACATCTTTACAAAAACAAGAAAATCTGAAATACAGAAAGTGGATTGTGGTGTCATTTCCAGGTTGAACCACCCTTCTCGTTTAGTAAATAACAGGCTATCCATCAAATTGTACAGATTTGAATCAGGATGTTCAAGAAAGCCATTGGTGGATGAGGGGTTGGTCAGGCCATCATTGAGATGAATAAAAGAAAAAAATTGCAACATGGTATTGGAATATGCAACACAGCATTTTAATAGCAAAATATTGCACTTTAGTTATAACAATGTGGAAATTAATAATTTTATGCAGTTTTTCAAAAATCTTCTAAAATTATTCAGTCTTGTCGGAAGTGTCCAAAACATTGGGGTTCAGTTTAAATTGTTAATACTGAATCAAGTGTTTGTCACATAACACCATTCCCTACTGTCAGGTCTAGCACAAAGTCTCATGAAGATTTCATCACTGTGCTTTATTGTTTTCTATTTGTTATTGATTATTTGGTAATACTTGGCACTAACGCTTTTGGCAATTTTACAGCCCGAGTAATCCTTGGGTCTAATGTGAGATGCATCTATCCCGTTACCTGAGTGACTCTTAGATTAATGCTTTTAGCACTGTTTTTTACAGCCCGAGTGACACTTCGGTTTAATGCTAAGGAGGATAAAGTTTGTATGTACAGGAGTGTAGGAATAGTTTTGCAGTGTTTTTGTTTCTTGCTTCTTTCTTACACTGTATCGAAAGGCTCATGAAATCAAAGCACCTATCACAGTGAAAATTATTTGGACTATTTAACTAACTCATTTTTAGTTGCACAGTTTGCACATTTTTAGATCAGTGTTTTTCTGTTTTTTGGAAAGCAGAGAGGAGAGATCTGTGCCTGCACCATTAGACACAAGGATATGCATTAGTCAGTCAAATACAAAGAAAGGAACCCCTGGTGACACTAAGTCACAGCCACGAAAGATTCAAGCTTACTGATCTGTCCAGTTTGCAGAAAAAGTGCATGGAAACAGAAGGAGCTGAGTTTTGGAGTCAGCCTGGTCACTGTCTTTGGGATGCTGGAAAGGCTCATGAAATCAAAGCACCTATCAGAGTGAAAATTCTTTGGACCATTTAACTAACTCATTTTTAGTTGCACAGTGTGCACATTTTATATTAGTGTTTTTCTGTTTTTGTAATGCAGAGAGGAGAGGTCTGTACCTGCACCATTAGACACAAGGATATGCATTAGTCAGTCAAATAGCAAAGAAAGGACCCCAGTGACACTAAGTCACAGTCAGGAGATTCAAACTTACTGATCTGTCCAGTTTGCAGAAAAAGTGCATGGAAACAGAAGGAGCTGAGTTTTGGAGTCAGCCTGGTCACTGTCTTTGGGATGCTGTGAAAGGCATACAATTGCATATTTGATATTTAGGCCGAGACAATCATTCCTGTCATTTTCAAAGTCCTAGAAAAGTGTACAATATAGATTAATTAAAAATCTGCTCCAGTAAATTCACAATTGAAATCTGCTTTTTAATTATCATTATTTTAAAAAATTAAATGCTCAAGAATATCTAAAATTCAAAAAAAGCAAAACTGTTCTGAATGGTGAAACTAAACCGCATCATGTGTTAGTAGAACAAATATACTCTTGAGTTTGGGTTTAGAAATCTCCAGGGGTCTGATAAGTTGTGATCAGTTACAAACTGTGTAATCATTTTTGCAGTGTTAGATGTCATCACCCTTGAGGTAGGAGACCTATCTAGGTCTGGATTTAAAACACAATTAAATTACCCAGCAAATTTTATGAGTGTTCACAGTGGGAATGGATGCAAATACGTTTTGGATGAAGTCCCTATCATTGACATTGGGTGCGTAGATATTTATCAAAATCACTTTACAGTTAAATAAATCACCCATGACAATCACATATCTCCTTTTAGGATCAGATACTACATC
Organism: Polypterus senegalus; assembly: GCF_016835505.1. Taxonomy (NCBI): domain Eukaryota; kingdom Metazoa; phylum Chordata; class Cladistia; order Polypteriformes; family Polypteridae; genus Polypterus; species Polypterus senegalus. Next base: position 16,100 of record NW_024380280.1, read on the forward strand.
TGATACTACAAATGAAATTGTTCTATGTATAAGAATTCCCACACCTCTCGGTTTTCTTTGTAAACCTGGAATGGAATATTTGACCAGTCCAGTCTCTGTACAGCTGATACTGGTCCTTTCTAAATAAGTGGGTTTCCTGTAAAAGTAATATTTAAGCATTTAGTCCTGTTAGGTGAGAGACTATACTTTCGTTCTCTTTGATTCGTGATTCAGCCCTTTACCATTCCAGTTCACAAAGTTAACTATTTGGTCAAGGAGACATTGCCTCTGAACTTTTGTTGTCATTTGGAGTCTTAACGCTTAAACTGCCAGAACTGGCTATAGTTGGTTCCCAATGCAATTTGCCAGCACACCGGAGCCGAGTATATTTGGTGACATACATTCATTGATTAGCCAGCTGATAACCACTGCCACCCCCTGCTGCACTGCAGCATCAATGTACCTGGGATTAAGCCACTGCAGTAGACTTGCCAGCAAGCGTCAGCGTTTATGTCTGTGTACTTGTGTGAAGCCAGTTCCAGGGCATTTGGCTCAGTGATTTACTGAATTTCATCAAATGTGTCAGTTGCACCTTGTACATATTGTTCCAGTACTTTTTAAAATAGTTTTTACAGTTCATTGTCAGTGTGTAAAATGATCAGTGTTGCAGTAATTGTGATGCTCTTTGCATGAAAAAAATGTGTTATGTTAAAATTTCACTTTTTCTTTGTAAATTGTGATGTTTACTGAAAAAGTGCAGCAAAAAAGTATTTGGCATCTAGGGGTGCATTAACCCCCAAGTATGTGGCAGTTTAAGGGTTAACTTAAGATAAGACAGGTTTGACCTTACTTTCTAATTTTCCCAGGAGTTATTGTCATGAAGCCTAATGTTACATTGGTACTTAAAATTCCCCTGACATACCTAGAGACAGAGCTCATCCAAAACAAAATAAGCCCCCCAGCAGCAGTGTATAAGGATTAAAACAGAGATATCTATTGACAATACAGTCCAAATAATATAAGCATAAAATACAATCTTGAACTGCCTTGAGAGAGTAAACCTAGCGAATGATGTTAAACAGTAGCCCTGGATAAGCACTGTAAGCCCTAATACAATAAATCAAGGGTATGATGTTAAACAGCATCCTTAAAAAAATACACATACATACATATAGGCATATAATTGTTATTAAAACATAAACAAAATGTGGCTGAGAAATAAATAGGATGTATAATTATGGTACAAGTATCATTGCAAGCGGGTCAAACAGCTGGTATGATCTACTTTGCCATTCAAGGATAAAATGTGAGGAACAATCAGTGCCGGGATCAAGTTTTTTTAGCTCTTTTTCTGTTTCCTCTGTAGAAGTAAAAATGTAGAGATTGCCTTGAATGTCCACTTTCAGTTTGGAAGGATACAAGAGGCTGTATCTGATCTCGACTTTCCATTAAGCACTGTTTAATGTTGTAAAATGTGGAATGATTAGCCGCTGTTGAAGGTGAGTAATCAGGGAAAATATTAATGTGGTTATTTTCAAATATAATCTCTTGTATCTGTCTGAGAAGTAACATTACATGTAATTTAAATTGTAATTTTTCAAAACGCCTGATGAGAGTCCTAGGTTTAGAGGTATTTGATCCCCATATGTGGTAAGCTGCTGCTATCTCGGTGTTTGATTTGAAGTCCTCCACAATTGTTTTAGAGAATACTTCACCTACGAATTTCACTGGGTTTGGACTTTTATGATTGTCAGGGAGACCTTCAATTCTAATATAATTCCTTCTGCATCCGATCTTCCAGTGCAGCTAGTCTCTCTCTGAGTATTTTGCATTCAGAATTTGCAGGTATTGCTTTTTCATCAGTGGTAGATGCCCGTTGTTCAGCTGTTTCAATACGAGTTATGAATGTTTGCTTAACGTTTTACCAACTGAGCACCATATGCTCTAAGTTTATTCTCAAACTTACATGCATTTTCCTGTATTTGTTCCTTAATTTTTTCTAGCATACCTTTAAAGGTTGCCTCAAAGCGATTATTTAAAAGGAAACTTCTCTTTTGTCTTGTGTATGTACTTTATTTCTTTCTTTCTATCTTCTTTATATCCTTCTTTATATTATTCTTAAGCTCCTTTATTTGTTAAGTGGTGGCCATTGTGGCGATCATTACCTTGAGTTCGGACAGAACGTTTTGGCCTATGTATCAGATATTTACATAATCTATATGCAGCAGTGCAAGATATAGGGGATATAAACAAAAGTTTGACATAAAGTGAAAACTTTATCAATTATGGTTAGATGCATTTAGGAAAGTTTATTTTTCAGTTATATCTATCCTGTGATTAAATTTCCCCTGTGGACAAATAAAGATCTATCTATCTATCTATCTATCTATCTATCTATCTATCTATCTATCTATCTATCTATCTATCTATCTATCTATCTATCTATCTATCTATCTATCTATCTATCTATCTATCTATCTATCTATCATCATACTAGTTTCCAGTTTTTCCCAATTTAGCCTGTCCCTCTAATAAAATCCATTTCTTCTGCTCTCTATGGCCCTCAACATCCTTGGGAAATGAAACTTCGTCTTTTCATACCATCCAACACCTCATTCTCCTGACCCCTTAAGACCATGTCCCCTCCAGCGACATTTTGGTGCACCTCTTCAATCTGTCATCCCTATGCCTTTCAGTCTTCATGTCCAAACCACCATAAACTGTTTCTCTTCAGCACATAAACTTCACCTGGTGATCTTTGAAAAATTACATTGCAGCAGCAATATCTGTTTTAATACCTTTCTGGCACTGGAGAGAGGCAAGTAGCCCAAACAGGGCTGACAAGGTGACAGACTGAGAGGTATAGTCAGTCAGTCAGTCATTTTCCAACCCGCTATATCCTAACACAGGGTCACTGGGGGTCTGCTGGAGCCAATCCCAGCCAACACAGGGAGCAAGGCAGGAACAAATCCCAGGCAGGGCGCCAACCCACCACAGCTGAGAGGTATATTGAGCATCAAACTCTGTCATGATGTGGTCAAGAAGAGGAACAGCCATATTTCACCTAAAGTAGTATTCTACATTTTCTGCAGGAGTGCTTTCTCTGTGCATGTCTTTAGTAGTGAGCCTGAGATGAACTCCAGGTTCTACATTGATTTCAGCAGCAAGCCATACAGCATGCTGGTAGGTTCTTGAAAGTCTTCATCAACTTTCTCATGCAAACTAATATATAGGCTCTTCAGCTCATCAACCATACTAAATGCTTGCATTATATCAAGTGATGTGATCCATAGTTTAACAGTGATGTCTGAAAGATAATAATAACAAAAATAATAATAATAAAATAATAATAACACATTTTATTTATAACATGGGATACGTACAGGTAAGCAGTGTTAAAAGTGACAATGAAACCAAAATCCTGAAGTTCAGACAGAAGACCCTTGGTCTCTGCTTTTTTCTTTCCCTCCCAACCAGTGGCTACATCTCTTCTGTAATCTTCAGTATGAAGATTAAGGGCAATGACTCCCAGAGGTTTCACTGTGAGACAAAGTACTGTTGAAGTGACTGCATGCACTGTGTCTGGAAGCCCATCTTACACAGCAGATGTCAATCAGTGATTTTCTCCACAATCTCAGACAGCAGATGTTCTGTTTTGGTTCTTTTTGTGAAAAACATGACTATGGATTTCATTCTGTCAAGAGCATTATGCATTATTTGAAGGGAACAAGAGTGAGCAATGATGAGGTTCAGATGGTGCTCACTGCAGTTCATGTATCCAGCTTTTGATACATCCCTCTTAACAAAAGCCTGGACTCCAATGGTGCCACTGCTCATATCTTGCACCATCATAGCCTTGCCCTCTGCAGTTGTCTATATCAATGCCCAGGTGACTCAGGACCTCTCTTATGGCAATGGCAATGTGTTGCCCAGTAATGTTTTGCAAGGTGAGTATTTCCACCAGTTCTAATATTCTCAATTTTGTCTGTATATCTTAGGCAGAGTGACATCAGTTCTTCATTATAAGATGCCAGTTCATCTACCAAAACAGAGTAAATCTCATCATCCTTGATCTCTTTAACAAGGCTAGACTGTATCATTCCAATGACATCTATGATCTCATTTTGTGTTTGAGGTGAAATGTAAATGATATTTTCAGCTTGGGGTTCTTCATGTGTTGTTTCAAAATTTCATCATGGTTGCCCAGACAATAAAAGACAGAATGTTTCTTGGTTTCACAGATTCACTGTTGCCTCTAAGACCAATACACTGGTGGCCAGAATAGAGCACTGCCTCTGCAACTGAGTTTAATATTTGTCTGTTTTCTTTGATGTTTGACTGTTAGGTTTATCAATAGGCCTTAGCTCTTTTGAATGCAGTTTGATGATAACATTTGAGTTCATTCTTGCCTATAATGTCAGACATTTTATGCCACTTAACAAATGGAGAATTGTAAATCCTATCATTTTTGCTTGTAAAGAGAACACAGCAGACACAAAAGACACAATCAAGTTTTGTGCTGTATACCATTCAAGAATCATATCTTTCATGCAACTGAATTTGAATGCCCAGTTACATCCACCAAAAAGTAGGTTTGGTTGGTTTCTCATAATTTTTTAGTAAATGGCATTTCTGACCATGTTGCACTCTTTGATTGATCCCTGCTTCTGCTTTTGTGTTTTGGATATAAACTTCTAAATCAATGACCATTTCCTCACTTTCACTTTGTTTGGATAGCTGAGGCAGTGCACATGTATTCAGGTGAAAATTGTCATCAGCAGAGTTAATAGAAGAGTAGATAAGTGCATAGTTTGTGCTATTAAATATGTGTGTTCCATACAGGCATGGACAAAATTTGCTGGTACCCTCCCAGCTCACTGGAAAAGTGTTGTATGCCTCCTGAAAAGTGATTAATGAAAAACAATTAAATTTTGTATAAGAACATGCCTTTAATATGTCATTGAGTAAAGCAAAGCAAGTGTGAACAGAGATAAAGTATTACTTAATCTATAAAGATATTCTAAAATGGCCTATACACATTTGTTGGTACCCTAGAACCATCCCCAATAACTGGGATAGAGTGATGTTTCAAACTAGCTGTTTTCTTTAATTAGCATCGCACATGTCTCCAATCGTGCAATCAGTCTTTCAGCTCATTTAAATGGAGGAAAGTTGTCACTCTGCTTTTGAATGTGTCCCACAATGAACATGGATCAGAGAAATCAAAGGAGAGAGTCATTATTAAGAAGTTTAACGTCCATGGGACTGTAGCTAATGTCTCTGGATGCAGCCGCAAGAGGAAAATCAACCCCGGAATGGACAGAAAGATATTGAGAATGGTAGACAAATAACCAAGGCCATCTTGCAAGGAGATACAGGCTTAACTCCAAGGTCAACGTCCATCAGTGTCTGATCGCACCACCTTTCATTTTTGAGAGACAGCAGGCTCAATGAAAGAAGAACTGTGGAAAGAAATACATGCAATACCAGACTGGAATTTGCTAAAATGCATATTGACATGCCACAATGCTTCTGGTCTTTGGACAGATAAGACAAAACTGGAACTTTTTGGCAAGTGTCTTGAAAATTGAAGGTTTCAAAGAAAAAACACCATACCTTCTTTATGAAACATGGAGGAGGCTTGGTTATGTTTTGGAGATGCCTTGCCTCGTCTGACGTGTGTTGCCTTGAGTCTGTGCAGAGAACATTGAAATCTCAAGATTACCAAAAATATTCTGGAGTGAAATTTACTGTCCAGTGTCAGAAAGCTCTGTCTCAGACACATGTCATAGATCCTCCAACAGGATAATGATCCAAAATACACAGCTAAATGCACTCAAGAAAAACTAAGAACAAAACATTGGACTATTCTGAAGTAGCCTTCTATGAGCTCTGATTTGAATCCTGTCGAAAATCTATGGAGAGAACTGAAACAAGCAGTCTGGAGAAGGCCCCCTTCAAATCTGACACTGCTGGAGAAGTTTGCTCAGAAGAAGTTGGCCAAATGACCTCTGGAAGGTGCAGAAGTCTCGTTGAGAGCTTCAGAAATTGTTTGTTTGTAGTGATTGCCTCTAGAGGTCATGCAACAAAATATTAGGTTAAGAGTCTCATCACTTTTGTCTTTGCCGTTTTAATTTGTATTATTATTTGAAATATTATATTGAGTCAAAACTCTAAAGCAAATTTTGATTTTTTTTGGATATGGAATAAACAATGATTGCTGCCAATTTCTTTTGTCAGTTTCAAGTTATTTCACAGACAATTGTGGGTTCTTCTTTTTTTTTTACATAGCGCAAAGATATTCTGCCAAAATGGGAGGCAGCTGTTACCTGGTGGCCTATGTATTCCTGTTTATGAAGTCTTCTGCCAAAAGTCGTCTTTGACACATCCACATCTGCCTCCTGAAGACTGTTTCTGACATGTTGGACAGACATTTGGGACTTTTTCTTTACCATAGGGAGGATTCCCCTGTCATTAGCAGTTGAGATCTTTCTTGACCTACCACTCCCCTTGCAATAACTGAGCTCATCATTGCGTTCTTTCTTCATAATGATATTCCACAAGTTGGTTTAGATAGTCCTAAGGTTTTACCGATGTCTGTAATGGCTTTATTCTTGTTTTTCAGCCTTATAGTGGCACCTTTGACTTTCACTGGCACATGTCTGTTCCTCATGTTGAACAATGATAACTACAAACTCCAAAGGGTAGAAGCAAACCTAAGAATCTTATGCCTGCACAAATGAAGCAATGAAACACACCTGAGGAATCACAAATACCTATGATGTCAATTGTCCAGATTGTATCAAACATTTAGGAGCCCTTAAATGGGAGGATCAGGTAGAGAAAGTGTTGTGTGCACATAGCCTTAAATTAAAGTCTGCAGTGTGTATTTTAATCACATCTGAATTGTTTGATTTGTAATTTTAGAATTTGGAGCAGAGGCGTAATTCAAGGAAAAATATTTCTTTGTCCTGAACATTGTGGAGGGCACTGTAGGCTTGTCTATACACTTTTTCAATATCCACTTTGAATTTTAGCTCAGCTAAACAATATGACGTTACAGCAGAAGGTGTATTAATAATGTGCCATTTGAGATATGCTCATCTATTTCACAAGTCATGCCCACAATATTGGGGTCTTATCTGGATAAATTTGTCAGCATTTGTAGCTTTGCAAAGAGGGGTGCTTAGCAAACCAGCTTACTGTATGTTTGTCAGGCATTTTTATTTATGTGAATAATAAAGGGTTCTTTGAATCTCCTGTAATGATTTTAATATGTGTTGTTTGTGTTTCTCCTGAAAGAAGAGAATCCCAGATAGGCAAAGAATTTATTCTGTGTTCTTTATTTCAATGCACCAAATGTACTTCAGTTATTCCAACAAGTCCTTCTTACATACATCACTGCCAATAGTTTACCACTGCACTGCCTATTTGTGTGTTTGCATTTATTTTCAGTCCTTTACTGTCTGACAGATACCTGCTTATACAAAAAATAATATATATATAAAAGATACTGTGATAATATACATATGATATATTCAGTATTTTGATGTAAACAAACTGTGCTATCAGACAAAATAAAAATGATAATATCTCAGAAGTTCCCATATTTTAGCGAATAGTGCTAAATTACACTGAATCCTGAAACCACACTTCACACACACACTTCATAGAACTGGAACACACGCCCCTGTGGTTTTGTGGGTTTTCTGAAGCTGAAAAAAAAAAACATATTTTCTCCAAACACAAGGACTGTTATTTTTCTAATAACTCATAATAGTACACATATTTTGTTGCATAGTTCCTCAGTTTTTGTTATGACAGACACTTCACTTCTCTCACTGTGTATCTCGAGCACAGTAATACACGGCTGTGTCTGCAGTCTGTAGGTTGTTCATGGTTAAGTACAGCATGTTGTTGGAATTGTCTCTGCTGATGGTGAATCTTCCCTGCACAGATGATGCATAATACTGGCTACCACCATCACTGCTTATTACTGCCACCCATTCCAGTCCTTTACCAGGAGGCTGACGGACCCAGTCCATGTCGTAGCTACTGAATGTAAATCCGGAGGCTTTACACGACAATTTATGTGACTGTCCTGGCCGTAGAGTTACAGGATCCGATTCTTTCAGTGTGATTTGAGCCTGAACACCTAAAAAAGTAGAGAAATAAATTAAAGGTTTGCATTAAAACATCAAAATCATATAGTAACCTCATGTGGCACTTACCATAAAAGCCTAATGCCATTACAACTAAAGGAAATTGTAAAATCCCCATTTTAAAAAAAACTCTCGCTAAGGACTAAGATATAGTTCCTTTATTAAACTGCTGGAGTGACAAGAAGGAATAAATAGCAGATGGAATTTGCATAAATTTAAGAAGAGGAAGGTTAAATCAGTCATGCAAATTTACTCTTCTAGAAGCCGCACAAAATGAACATGTCAAAGAAAACAAAGAATTGGCAACGGGGTTTAATGCTTTTAAACTTTTAAGAATGTGTTTTAGGTTGTAGAAATAATTTACTAGAAATACAAAACACCCTTCCAATGACTTTAAATATATTGGATTCTTATTCTACAGAGAATTTTCTTGAGAACTTTGCTACTAATGAGGACACAGCCAAAGCTACCCAAACAATCTCTTTATTACAGTCTTAAAAATAATGTTTCCTTAATGGCACAATTTGGATCTTTATTATGTTGGGTGGTTCTTCATAGCTTCATTGTTTGGCAGAGCACCATTTAATTCTTGGAAATAGTTTTTGCATATGAAGTTGGTTTTTTGCACTTTGAAAAACTTCCTAATACGTAAAAACAAAGAAAACCTTCAATGTATAATGGGTTTCAGGACACTAACAGATTAAGAAAACATGGACATAACCTGTGTTACTGGGCATATGCAGCAAGAGTCCTTTTAGAA
>NW_024380281.1:0-70120 GCF_016835505.1 Polypterus senegalus
CTTTTTTATATATCTTTCCCCCTTTTCTGTTGTTAAACCTTTTTGTTATTTCCCCCTTTTTTCTTAAATTTGTCTTTTTTTTTTCAATCATATTTTTTCAATTTTTTCCCATTTTTCCTTGGCCTTTCAATTTTCCTTTTCCCCCCTTTTTTGTTTTGCAAATTTCCTCTTTTTTACTGCTCATGTCTCAGCTCCTAACATTATTGCTGATCTTACCACTCTACTTTATCTTGCCTTGATTCTTTGACTCGCTAATAGCTTCTTCAAATTGTTTCATCCACACTGAACTCTTTGGGTTATCTCTGCACCCAATTTTCCATTTTTGGCTACCACTGATCCACATATTTAAACTTATCTACTGTTTTCCATAGCCTAATTTTAAATTCTGATCCTCATTCTAACCTCAGATATTCTTCCTATTTATTATCAATCATCTGTTCTCCAAATCCCTTCACAATTCTTCCCATTTTCTCCACATCTTCTTTTCTGGTGCTGCACCACATGTCATCCCCAAAAAAGTCTTCACATTGGTACTGGTCTTCTATCACATGAGTCAACACATCCATCACCAGATCAAAGGGGCAAGGACTTCAAGAAGATCCCTGGCACAGACCTGCTCTAACTAGAATATTGTCTATTACCCCAACACAAGCCCCCCCTCACTCCTTTGTGCATATCCTGGGCAATCCTCACAAACTTCTCTGGTCTTCCTTTCTCTCTCATGTACATCCAGACCTTTTGGGCGTGATATTATATCATATATTATTATAAGCCTTCTCCAAATCAATAAACACCATGCTCAATCATTTCTTTTTTTTTTCGATGCTTCTCTATGAGTTGGATCAATGCAAAGACTGAATCAGTTGTTCCTCCCCCTGGCAGAAAACCAAACTGTTCAACCCCTTTAGTGGTTTTTTCCCCTAAAGCTTCTTTCTAGAACTGTTTCCCTAATTTTCATTGTGGGTGACATCAGCTTTATCCCTCTGTAGTACCCACAATCCTGAATATCACCATTTTCCTCATAAATGAGTTCAACCCCACTATATCTCACTCTAGAAATATTTCCTGTTCATTGATCTTCTACTTTAGATTCCACAACATATCTACCCCCTCTTTACCTAAACTCGTTCACAGTTCTGCTGGTATTTCTTAGGGTCCTGTTCCTTTCGCATTCTTCACACTTTTCAGAGATTCCTTTACTTCCTCCTCCTTATTCTTGGTATTAGCCCTTCATTTGAGACTCCATTTCCAAATATTATTATTGGATTCTTGTCATTCAATGGCGATTCAAAAGAATGTCTTTAGTTTTCTTCTATCTATCTCTTCTTAATCCTATCATACTGATTTAAGCCCACACCTTGCTCATCTTTCATCTGCTTTTGGACTAAACTCCTTTCCAGTTGGTATTTTAAAAAATCCTTTCTCTTTTTTTGTCTCCAGTTTTCCATACACCTCCTCCTAAGTCTATTCCTTGGCTCTTGCCATTGCCCTCTTGCCTCCTTGTTTGCCTGTCTATACATTTCTCTTTCTTCCACCCTCCTTGATTGGTACCATGTCTTCTTTGCCTCCTTCTTTGCCTTTATCACATCCTACACCTCTCTGTTCTACCACATTGTTTCTTTGTCCCTAGGTGGGCTCCTTCCTGTTGTCCTACCCAACATCTCTACAACTTTACTATTCTTTTCCCATCATCCTCCACATTCTCAATAACTGCACTTTATTTTAAACTTTCTCCCCAAACCTGTACTTAACCCTTTCTCTTTTAATCTCCACAAGTGTATCCTTGGTGCTGCTTCCTCTGGTTTTTTTCTTATCTCCCAGTCCATCACCACCACTGGTTGCTGCACTGTCACATTTTTCCCCCTTTATGACCACAATTCTTTATCACTTTTTTAAACCACATTAGAAAGTCTATTTGGCTTTCCTTTCCTCCATTACTGTAAAATCACAAGCTGATTTACTTTCTTTTCAAAATAATGTGTTAACTATGACCAAATCAGATGCCATAGCACAATATACTGTCTTCTCCCTTCCCCCTTTTCTCTCCCCAACTTGCACCTTCCTACTGTCCCCCTTTTTATCATCTGTCCACTCTTTCCCACTGCCCCATTTAGATCACTACTAACAATCACCTTTACTCCTGTTTGTACTGGCCTAAGCTCTTCATTCATCTGTGCCCATAAAAAATCCTTTCCCTCTTTCTTATGGCCCATTTGAGAGCATATTCACAAATAACATTAGCTGCAGTCTCCCAGGCCCCAGGTAACACTCCTCAACCTATCCCTCCTCCTGTTCACACCCAACAAGACTATCTTTTAATTCTCTGGATACTACTAGACCAACATCATTCCTCCTGCTCATTTACTCCACTATACAACAACATAAAGCCTCCTCCCAGTTGTCTTGTTTTATTCCCCTTCCATTTTGTTTCCTGCAAACACATCACTGCCACTTTCCTCCCCTTTTTATCAAATATCCAACTCTCTTCCCTTTTTAAGTCATTGTCCCAGCATTCGTGTCCTCACTCTTACCTTTAACACACTTTTTTTCCCTTCCCTTTATTTTCCTTCTTCTGGACTAACTTCTGGACTAGCGTTAACTAATGCAGCTACATTTGGTGGGACATCTTTGAAAAGTACAATTTGATTGGAAATGGTGATGACCCAGTCTGGTTTTTATAATGATGACAGGATAAAAATAAGAATACTTATGCAAGTAAGTGTGGTATAGTAAAGAGGAGTGATGCTAATGGCAATGCACTCATTCTTTTTTTTTGTAAAACTGAACAAAGTGGCAGCAGTGCCATAGACAGATAAATATATAGATAAGCGATGCTAAATGACAAATGCATAAACAGTTCTTTGTTTGTCCCCAGAGGGAAATTCAAGTTTTAAAAAGCCCTTAAAGTATTATAACAAAGAACAAAAAATGCACTCAAATACACATAAGAGTTCAAAACAAAAATAAAACCATTTGACTTGAAAGCAAGTGGACCAATGAGGTGTGTACAGGCGTATTCGTAATTGTAATGGGCCCCAAGTGTGTTTCTTGACAATGCTTGTCTTTTTAATTAATGGCTGAAACAAAAAGTGCAGTTTTTTGATTGTTAATGGATGCTACCAAGCATTTGTTCTTTTTTTTACCCAATGCATTGAAAAATTTAGTTTAAATTAATTAATGATGGCTAAAAAATTGGGTTTTAAATTGAACCCTGAAATTTTCAGCCCTTGTTTTAATGATTGATTGATTGATTGATTGACGATTTTGTATTATTTGTCCTGTAAAGGAGTTGTGGGTATGCATCTGAATTCTCTGAACAATCCAAGTTTTATTCAATTCCACCCAAAGGACTCATACAGGTATGCCCTTGGTTTATAATAAAACTGGGTCTCTCAGAATATGGTTTTAGAAACTCCCCGCGACGGCTTGCAGAATACTTACTTGGCAAAACAATTTTCGGCATACTTTAAATGTCCCAGTATAAGCAGTGAAAGATACAAAAAGCATAATGAAGGAGGCTTTTAAATTATCATTATCGGCAAGCGAATTGTGTGATCATGTAAGTATTGCCGCCAAGCAGCCCCTGTGTGGGTGGATAAACTGCTAATACAGCCTTTGGGTTACCGGCACAAATTAAAAACAATTTAGAAATGGAAAATAAATAATCTCTTAACCAAACTGAAAGAAGCAAGCAGCGCGAGCCCTCTATGTTTCACATTTACATGAAATATGCACCAAACATTCATACCCTTACATATTCTTTATGGCTTTAAAACGACAAAAGTGGAGCGAAGTGCAATAGACCGTGCGTGTTTCGAATGTCACTTTGTTTTTTCCTGAAAATTAAACACAGGTTTCTGATGAATTCACTTATTAGCGCCCAGCTCGGCAGGATGATGTACCAAACATGCGTCAGCGCATTGTCCCGACCATATGGCTTCCTGTGCCGCCCAGTCCCCGCCACACGTGTCTCCCCACCCCGTCAGTGCCGTGTTTCGAGCCTCACTGGCCAATGCTAATGACTGACCAAGATCTGGATTTCACCAGGACCGATCGTTACTTGTGCCACACCCAATCGAAAGAAGCCCCTCGTTCTCGTAAACTCTTTAATCTGGAAAAATCAAAGGTATCACTTTTCACAGATTTAATATTTTGAACGTCTCAAAAGGAAAAATTTGAAAATTAAAAGTAAAATCATATACAAAACTCTATTGGTTTGATGAGCTAAGTCGCCATTTATGCTAGGCCGCCACCGAATGGCGATGTTTCAGTCTCAATGGCCGTGTACTCGTTGGTGCTCCGTCTTGAATTCCTTCCTAATGTCCTTTTCTTCTTCAATTAGCAATGATGGTGAATGCTTTCTCACCAAGCTTGATACCTTTTTAGTGCTTGCCAGGGCCGGGCGTGAAGCACCCCAGCCCTCTGTCTACCGTCAGCCTCGGGACATATCCGTGGTTGAGTTCCCGTTCAAAGAAGTATGGAATAAAGATACCCAAAGAAACCAAGAATGGACTATTCTCAACTTATCTTTTCCCAAAAAATGGAATTTGAAAGCTACCTTCAAATTGTTCAGAAGAAAATCTCCAATATTCTCCTTCATGAAGAATGTTAAGTAATGGAAGTATACATCAATGATAACATAAAAATGAATATGTGGTTCTTGGGAATGTCAAAGGAATCCTGATGAAGGGATAATTTGCTACTCTGTCAAGTATTGTTTTATTTTCCAAAGGTACTCAATACACAACATAAATTCTCATCCATGAAAGTACCAATAAAGAATCTTCGAATGTAGACATTTCACTGTATATTTGTTTTATTTGTAAATCTGCAACTTGTTCAAGTCAGGGAGGAAAAGAAGAGATGTTAGGGAAATAAATTAAAGGGGAAAAGTCCAGTGCAAATGGATAAAACGAGACAAAAATTTCCCACTGGAGGGAAATGGAATCAACTTTAAGAATTATCACCCAGAAATGGAATCCGAATCAAATTCTAGATCCGGAGTGGACAGTCTAGTATTGTTCAAGATGAATCGACATTGAAAGAATCATCAATGTTTGAATCAACATGCTTGAGGTTTTATTCAAAACAATACTTGATATCAAGCACCAGGTTCTGTTAATGATCACTTTGAAAACACTATGGCTCAAATCCTCACCAAAAAGACTGGTCAAGAAACAGGGATGATCAAAGACAATGAAATATAAGCATGCCTTGTATTAAAGTTCATTATTTTGGAATGCCTGTCGCAAGGAGGAATTTTAATATCCTTTCTGAAAGGGCAGCAGCCATTGGAAGTTCTATGAAATGTTTTATTTGAGAAACAGCCTTCACACATTTTCCGGGATGCCCCCAAAAAGAAATAAATGAAACTAATGCAATATTATTCCGGAGCTACAAATGAATGCAAACGTGTCTAGGAGAAACGAAAGTAAAATGTGAAAAGCAAAAGAAGTTCCAGTATGTTTAAAGAAAACAATGTTGAGTGTAAACTCATTTACCTTATGGAAGTGTGCTGAAAGCGAAAGTATATATTTGATGAGTCGTAGTCATTTCATGACAATACACATCAATATTGCCGCACCAAGAAATGGATGCACCTAATTAGATTTATTAGTGTCCAAAATTAGAATGTTCACTGATAGTCAAATCAATGCCTGAGATTTACAAAATACAATCCAAGAAGCTACTTAAAATACTCAACTCCCAAATCCCAATATTGTTGTGATGACAAATTTAACATTGGCTTTCCCAGTTCAGTAATCTTCGAGTAACTTGATGTTTCATCATTTCATTATTTCAGCTCCTTCATCCGCCATTCTCAACCCCTGCTTCAAGTCCCCACCAACCCAGCACCAGCACGTGAAAACTCAGCGGAGTTGCACAAAAGCAAAGAACTAGTGTCTATTAGACTTAACTAGTGGAAATACGACTGGTGATCACTACAATGCCACGGCCCTCCCAACCAAGTACCACCGAGTTTGTTACTTACTGTAAGTTTTATCCCTTTCTCATTAGTTGTTCACAGAGGAGGTTGTTCACAGAACAGTCACTAGGGAATTCGTTGCTTCCACAAACATGCACCATCTTGACCTGTCTGGAACTAAACTGGAGGTAAGATTAAGTCTCCTTCATTGCAAACACCCTTCACAATCAAGGCTACAAATTCCAACGTACATTTCAAATTGACTATCAGGCCACGTTGGCATGTTCCTAATGCATCTGGCACGCAATTTAAGGTAATCTCGAGTTGTGGTGTGTAAGAATTGGGGCTCAGCCCTCCCGCGCTCTCCTGTTACCGAACATCACACTGTAAGCCCTGAAGCCAGTTGTTTTGCTTCTGGCCGGCACTGCTGCAAAGGGCATCTGCGATTTCACTTCCATGCCCTCGGAGCCTCTACCAACAAGCATTGTGTGTGAATGGATATCCAATAATTTGTACATTCATATCCCCAGGCAATTCATCATCCCAGGTCTGGTACCACTGGCCTTCTTTAATGCTAGATTTCCTTAGCATTGCGGCGTGCCCGCTTCACCAAGCAAGCCAGCATCCTTTCCTGGAAGTATATGTTCGTAATGCTTTTGTCCAATTGCAACTCACCTTATGAAGTCTCTGTGTTAATATTTGCAGTGCACAATCTATGGAAATTTGTTTGTACCCAGGTGTCGCCCTGGTACAATATAAGTACAAACCATCTGCCAGCCTATGCATTGTGGTGTCAGAAAATGTGAAGCACCCATATCTTGGAATGGAAGAGATGGCAAATCGACATGGATTCCATGAGCAACACACAGAGACTTGTCCTTTTATTAAGGTGGATATGGACCGTCCATCCAAGTATATCCGTTTGATGTATTCAGTGTTAATGTTTGCAGTCAGCTCATCCGTTCCTGTTTCTACACCACTTAATAGAAGTGGATTCAAAGTGCCAGTGTTAATGTTTGTTATATCATTATCTATTTTGAAATTACAAAATGTAATTTATTTACCACAAAAAACTTTATGAAGTGCCATCTGTTGAATGACAGAGACATAGCAACTGAATGAAATGGTATCAAACTGAAAGTTTTATTATGGTGGTCATAATGGCTGGCCTGTTGTTTTGCGACAGGAAAATGTATGGATTCAAAAGATCTGTAGCATTTACAGTTGGCTCCTGCTCTCACATCAGGGCGCTTATATAACTTGGGATATTCTCTTAGCCGTTTAGTTGCAAAGTTTTACCAGGTACAGCTCCTAATCCTGGACAAGGCAGGCAGGACACAGGTTCAAACTTAGCACCCAGTTTGGCTGCAGTTATACAAACAACACTGCACACCAGCAGCAGTCCTCTGCCAGTCCATTCCCTACCACCTCCCTGTGGCTTTGTCTTCTTCCTCCCACCCCATTATTTACTGGAGTGAGGGAGGCTCCTCTTATTCAGGCCCCGTATTGTCTATCAGCATACTATAACCGCTCCCAGGTGCACGCAGGTTCCTCTGCGCTTTTCCGCAGTTCCCGGCCGCCCCCGCGTGTCCCATACAGCTTCTACCAAACCCATTCTGATATGCCCTAGGAGAATCTATGGTGCCACAGCCGTCAGAGGTTGCCCCAGGTCCCAGGGAAGCGAATTGCCTCACCAATGCCCCTCCCCAGTCCTTCCATTGTAGGTTTGAAATAGGGCTGCAATGCCTCATCACAATGGCTTCTAACACGTCTGGAACCGGCAAGTGCCGTCCATTTATAACACCCAATACTTTCTCATGCCGCAGTACTTCTAAGTTCAGAATCCCGCTTGTCAGACCCAATATCTGTAATTGCTTGCAGGGAGACGCAGAGGTTCTTGATTTAGGTGGGCTGGTGCCGAGCTTTAGTCAAGAAATGAAGTCGCCGACCTGCTACCCCCAAAATGAATTATATCTAATGACAAATATAGGTCACACACTAGGTGCTTCACTCATTACATAGACCCCCATCACGTAGGGAAACTGTAAATGTGAGGACC
The DNA here is from genome assembly GCF_016835505.1 of Polypterus senegalus. Lineage (NCBI taxonomy): Eukaryota > Metazoa > Chordata > Cladistia > Polypteriformes > Polypteridae > Polypterus > Polypterus senegalus. The sequence goes on from NW_024380281.1 coordinate 7,986, forward strand.
ACTACTGTCTGTGATGAAGAGGAGGAGAATGACCAACACGACAAACCCCAAAGCCTGTTTGCCTGTTTGTATCTCCACCGAGCAAGCCGTTACCTGCTTTAACCGCAAGGCATAAAACACTCAATAATTTAATTATAATTACTACTTTAGATGAACAATGCGCACAAAACTGCAAAAGCTGACAGATAAAAATGTACGCAAGCGCAACAAAATAGCAGTTTCGTTCCAAAATGACACAAATCAGCGAGGTATTCAGTCATTCCTCCAAAGTGCCATTAAATATGGCACTATTAATGTTACGTCACTGAAGTACCTTGTAACAAACACCGACAAGAGAAAAATGATACTCGGTAATCTGGCGGAACGTGGTTAGTTTTCCAGACGGCGAGTTGTTTTTGACCGACCAAGGCCCGATTACAGTTTTACTCGCGGTGGATCGCCAAGGAAAGAGAGAAGCAGCCGTCATAAACATTTACTCGCCGGGTTAAAGCGTTGCTGATGACGGTCCTCCGGAGTTTTATTGTATGGTCTATTTTTTCGCAGAAACATCACTTGCTGTTACTTCACAGTAAAGACTCTTAAATACAAATTTAATAATGTAGAATAATGAATCTCTGTGAATTACAATATAATAGGCCGTTTCTGGGGTAGACCTTGATGTCATTTTATATTTATTAGTGAAGTTTTACTGTCCTTAGAGTGATAACGGGCTAACAGAGTATTGGCCGCCGTCATGTTCCCGCAATAAAAAAGCGGCATCAGCTCGTTTCTGCCGTGCTCTGGCCCTTGAGAGCTTTAGCCGTCACCGCCGAGAAAGTTCTTAAAAGCTAGTGTTTGATGATTTACAAAAGAAAGACGTTCAGTAAATCAGAAAAGCGATAATCAGCAATAACGTCAGGGGACTCATGGTATCGTAACGTAAATAATGCTCGGAATTTCAAAGTGAGGTCCGAAAGACAAAACACAGTCGTTACCGTATTAATTGTATATATGTGTAAAAGAGTGAGGGCCTCATGAAAGGCCAGGTAGTCCAGCACACCCGCAGAAGTCAGAGGGGCTCCGGAGCAAAAGGACAGGATGGAGTGTCAGACCACTCATCAAAGTACAAACCTCAAACCATCTGAACCTGTTTATTTAACGTGCCGCCGTGATGCATGAAAGTTGTCGCGACTGAGGTTCAAAACAAGAACAGCAGACAGAGGAGAAGAAGGGAAACTGCAGAGAGCCAGCAGCCGACCACCGTATGCCGAGCAGGAGAGACGAAACGCAGTTCCATGCTGCCCTGACAAACAAATATAAATGCAAATACGAATTGTATTTGATGAACTCATTAGTGAGTAAGAACTGAAATGAACGCGCGAACAAACATCCTGAGAGAATTTGCGAAGAAACACAACAGAATTTCATGAATTACGGGCCAGCAGAGAGAATATGGCACGTAGCCCCCTGCGTATAAACATCTCAGTGTGCAGGCAGGAACGCCAGCCAGTACGTGACATGGAGCGGAATGACCGAAACTGGATGCTTGCTTTCCCCGCAGTGGCACCTGTTGGCAACCATTCAGCGAAACCCAAGCTATGACCGCATTGGCAGCCTTCGTGTCTTTTGTTTTTATCGACAGCCCGTGGAAATCTCTTGTCATCATTTCTATTTCTCATTTGTCTCGGCCAAAATACTTTACCACCTTCTGATCCTTCACTGGCAGCGGCCGATTTCTACAGGCTCTTTGCAAGTTGCCCCTAGGACGTAAATCTCAGACCCGACAGCAGGTGCGGTTATAGCACAGTTTTTATTTTTCAGAGTCAATGCAGTGGTAAAGAGCTCAAGTGCTGCATTAATCACGCATGAAGGCGCTTAGGCCTTCGAAACTCTGTCCTAGTTGGGTGGGTCCAGTTTTATACCCCTAGAATGCGTAATTTAATATCATTATGCAGTCAGTCACTTTGCCACATATACAAACTCCCTGGAGTTTCCCTCAACGCCTCGTGTCTGATCTCGTCCTGCTGCGCCTGATGTTTGGCGGCAAAACGGCGCAGATCTGCGTGAACGTCATAACTTATCCGCGCCAAACATCTTTCTGCCTACAAAACAGCGCCGTTTACTTGGTTTCATAAAGCCAGACAATTAAAATATGGAACGAAGAGAATATTCGCCTCCACATTCCCTTTGCAACAAAAAGGCTTTGACTTCCGTGTGGAGAGTTGAGTGGAAAGTGGGCGTAGAAGGGCGGAGCGGCGGAGGAGTGCGGGGCATGTGCTGATCTGAAGCATTTTTTCGTAAAAGTGTTTCGCCGGCAGAGGCAGTAAAGTATTCGGAGCGCAACGATCTTATCAGCGAACAATACAGCAAGCTACAAGCAGGAGAACAATTGTGCTAACCGTAAGAGAGATGAAAACTGATTTGGCCGTCAGCCCCTGCAGTGACCCTGAAAAGTATATGTCCATTTATCCCAGCATTGTCGCCAGGAAAATAGTAGCTGTCTATGTCAAATCAGCCAAAGCGTATTGAATCATCAGGAGCCGTATTGGTTAGTATTAGGCGATCTTGCTGCATCACTAAACATAGCACAAATCTCCTTTTCTTCAGCCGCATCTAAAGCCACCCGATTTTTGCTATGGTTTTACCGTTGCTCATGGATACCTTCAATGTTTCTTAAAAACTTAAGAATCTTTGTTGATTGTAGCTGGTATACCAATCCACCCGCATTTTGTTTATAGTAACCTGAGGAAAATAGACTCAAATTGCGGCAGCCCTATATCCCTGCCTGAAACTTATCAGGGAATTCCTTGCCAAGGTAATCTAATGGAAATCAAAATACACCCCAGGGCGTAGAAAACCTAGCAACGCAATGGGCTTACTGCATGCTTAATGCAAACTTGTTTGATATATGGAAGGCAGTTAAGGAAAAAAGTCAGAAAGGTAAACAAAATGTATTAAAGCAGAAGTGCCAGTCCAGTTTAGTGGAAGTTATTTATGAAATTAAGACCTATAAATACATCCACTAATATCAGTAATCGAGTACCTGCACTGATACCTGGAAGCCAAAGTATAAATTAACGCAAAGTTTTAAACAAAAAAAAAAGAGATATATACCAAATACGCCACGAGAGGAAGTGAGGTTTCTAAAAAACAGGTATAAATACCTTCATCGCTGGAAACATCAGTCGCGTGGGCATAAAAGTAAAGGAAAGTGTAATGTAATTAGAGTCATTGGAATAGAGGAAGAGATAAAAGGAAAGTAGGCAAGGAAGCGACCGTATGCAGCAGGCGCGGCGCCAAATGCCTAGGCCGTGTGCGCCATGCATAGCACCAGATTTGATTCTACTGTCGTGTTACCCGGCCAAACCAAACGCCCGACTCATACCCAGTTTCAATCAAAAAGTGGAAGAAAGGTGGAAATATTCATGACCTTGACAGGGGCAGGTTTGGACCGGTAGGGAGAGAGAGGTGCGTGTGGGGAAATGGAGGTTATAAATAGGTTCAACCTTAATTTAAAATCTCCTAGGAGGATCGGCTCCAGATACACATGCCCCTAAAATACAGGTTCCTGAATCATGTAAAGAAGGGTTCTTCAGAGTAATGATCAAAGGGTTACAATGGTATTCGCACATTCATGAGGGGCATGTCCTTTTATAATAGAAAACGATATTTCAGACCATACTTCTGGGCCTTATAGGGTTGATAAACCCCAGTCATCAGTTCCAGTATTAGCCAAAACCCAGTCCCACATGTCACAGTTACTTCGAATCCAGAGTTTGTAACAGTTACACACACATATTTGTCAGACCAGTTCCACTGGATTTGTCGATCAGTCCCACAGTCAATAATAGAACAGAAATCCACCTGAACTGATGTGGTGATTCCGAAAGGAAAAGTCAAGGTGACCAGAGCAGTCGATAAGGGGATGGAAAGACATAGTAGGACCACAATCAAGGGTGCCATCTTTTGCAATGTGAGATGTGAATCCAAGCAGGCAGTCCCTCAACTTTAACAGCATGTGGTGTCTACAGCAGAACTTGGAACGGTCCTCTCCACCGAGGGTGATGCCAATGTTTCCTTCGAGTATCTCTAGCCAGAATCCAGGTTCCTAATGGAATCGGGGAGTCCTTTGATGGAGGACTAGTTCTCCAGGCCTGATTCACCTGCTCGTGGACTTCCTTCAGAGAAGCTCGGAGACCTGTAAGACTGGAAAGAAGATCATTGTCCACAGTATGCAGTGTAACATTACCTATGACCATGCCGACTGGCATGGTCCATCCGGTCAGAATTTCGAATGGCGACAGCCCTAACTGCCAATGTGTTCTTCCCCTTAATCCCATCAAGGCCAGAGGCAGAGCATCAGGCCAAGTTAAATTTGTTTGCTCACAGATTTTAGCCAATTTAGATTGCAAGGTACCATTGCATCGTTCCACAATACCTCCACTCTGGGGTGGTATTTGCAATAATGATGCACATTTATCTGGAGCCAGGTGGTTAATTCATTTATAATGGAATTTAGTGGGTGCCATTATCAGTTTGTAATTTCTGTGGTATTCCCCATCTAGGAATGATTTCCTTTATCAAAGCTTTTGCCACAGGTTTGGCATCTGCATGTTTGGAAGGGAAAGCTTCCACCCATCGGGAGAACACATCAACAATTACTAAACAGTATCGGTACCCCTTTGATGGTGTTATGAAGGTGTTCGAATGGACCCATTAGGTTAGGTGTAATGGCGGACTTACCTGGGTGCCCTTTCCCATTAAACTTTTTGACATAATGCACAGCACCTGCAGAACTGCTCTGCATATGTAGAGAAACCTACAGCTTCCCAATATTTTTCAACATCTTGAACCATGGCTCTTTTCCAGCATGGTCTAGGCCATGGGCGATTTTTCCATACCTGGGAAAGAAGCTTTGGGAGGAAAGGTTTGTTAGTTTGCTTATGGGTCCAGACTCCATCAGAGAGGGACCCTTCTTTGGACCATTTTCTTCTCTGTGTCCGTGGCTGCATTCTGTAAAGAAATAATTTGATTATCAGTGTCCTGGTCATTTCTCTGTTGGAATAAAAAGATTGGTGTGTTATTATACGCAGGCCGTTTAGCAAAATGATCAGCTAATTTGTTTCATTTACTGACAGGATCCTGTTTTCCTGTGTGAGCTTGACATTTAAATCGCTAGCTTTGATGGTTTCGTTATGGCCTCTAAGAGGGATTCTTTTAGTTTTTTATGTTGAATGGGCTTGCCAGTACTGGTCTTGAATCCCTGAGTTTCCATAATGCCCCATGATCATGGCAGACTCCAAAAGCATATCTAGAATCAGTATAGATAGTTACAATTTTTCCCTCTGACAACTGACAAGCTCGGGTGAGAGCTATCAACTCAGCTGCTCTGCGCTTAAACTTGAAGAAATTCGGTTTGCTTCCAGCAGGTGGTCACCTTTGACCACTGCATAGCTGGTTGAAGGTGTTCCATTTTCCAATCATAAAGAACATCCATCCACAAAAATTATCTCTCCTGTTCCTAAGGGTGTTTCCTGTAGGTCTGGTCTAGGTTTTATAACCTTAGTTATTTTATCATGACAGTTGTGGGGTTCCCCTTGATTTTCAGTTGGAAGCAATGTAGCTGGATTTAAGGTGGAGCACCTTTCTATGGTAACGTTTGACAATGTACAGAGTATATTTTGGTAGTGTATTTCCCTAGCAGTAGTGAGATGTGAGGTTTTAGCCTGTACTAAAATGGAGTATACGGCGTGAGGCACTTTTACCACTAGGGGGCTCATGAGCACTATATCTGTACTGGCTAGCACGGCCTCTGTTGTGGCTGCACAGCTCTGAGACAGGTTGGATGTCCCACAGCCACTGGATCCAATTTTTCAAAAATAGGTTAAGCCTTTGTTTTTTCTCCATGGAGTTGTGTAAAAAATGCATTCATATATCCAAGATAGTCAACAGTCCCAATGCATGCGCAAACAGTAGGGCACTTTTTTTTAAGTCACATAGAGCCTTCCCAGCTTGATCATTCCATGCCACCTGACCAGAAAGGGGGAGATCAGGGGTGACCGCTAAAGTTTGCAAAAGCTGTGCTCTTTCATTGAAGTTTAAAATCCATTGCCGCAGTATCCTATAATGCCTAATACAGACACAACCTGTTGCTTTGTAACAGGTCTTGGTCTAGGAAGATTTTAAATGGTGTTTATACGGTCGCTAGAGAGAGAGAGAGAGCTCTCGGTCCGCAAAAAATGTCATGACCTAAATATTGTTTGAACTAACTGCAATTTTGCTTTAGAAACTTTGTGGCCATTTTCTGCTAAATAATAACAATTGCTGAGTATCCCGTGCACAATCTGCTTCCGTAGTACTACACAACATTCCACATACTGTATCAATACACTGTCTTTTTCCAGCCTTTTAAATTTTGAGCAAGAGCTTATCCAATACACAAGGGCTACAATAAATCCCTGAGGCATAACGGTCCATGTCCGGCGGTTTTGGAAAGTAAAGGCAAACCAGAATTGAGTAGTGCAAAGGAATACAACAATAAGCGTTAGCAAAGTCAATAACAGAGAAATAACAGGCGGATGAGGGTATCGTAGAAAGAATAGTGGAAGGATTAGTAACAATAGGTGCCCTAGGAAAACTGCAGAATTAACGTTGTCAAGATCTTGAACAAAAACGCCATGAACCGCCAGCCTTTAAACAGGTAAAACGGGGAGTTGACTGGAGAGTGTTTAACTTGAATGACTGCTCCACATTTCACGAGATCGGAATGTACGGCGGAGATGCCAGCCTCTGCTGCTGGAGACAGAGGATACTGGGAGCGCGCGGGCGGAAGGATGATTTTGGGTAAATCACCAGTGGCTCACAGTGTGCTATCCTTCCATAATCATTTTCCCCTGGGACCACAGTGCATCGGGAAGTGAGGAAAGCCAAGAGGGAGAGGTGGTTTGCAATGAAAAGCAGAAAGGGAAGCGACAGCACAATGCATGATGTAGCCAGTCCGTCCTATTGAGACATTGTCCCACCCAATCCCCAATTTCAACTCAGTGAACGGTGCTATAATTGCCTAAAGAAAAACATGAGGAACCAAACCTCCGAAAAACGCTTTGGGAATATGTGAAGTGCACTGACAGCAGCAGCTGTGTTTGCATGAGAAAAAATGCAAGGGATATGAAGGGTCTCTGCTATTAAATGAAGAGAAAAGATTCTAACCAAGGTGTGTCCACTTCAGAAGGGAAGTACTGGGCAGTGCAGTGGAGGGTGTTGGGGACTTGCAAGTGGGGAAAAGAATATAAGAGTGTAGGGCTTTAGAAGAATGGTGTGTGAGGAGATGTTCAGGGTCCAGGCTGCAAAAGAGGGCTTAGTGTGGGGGGAGGTTTTGCACAGGAATTTAGGAATAGAACAGTGAAACCCTCGTTTGGTTAGAGAAATAGAGAGGGAGAGCTTAGTCATCATCCCTTCCTAAACAGATTAACAGGGCAGAGCTGATATAAAAAAACGGTGCATCAAAGTGGAACCACTGGAATGGAGCTGAACTCGAAGAGGTTTAGACACCAGTAAAAAATGTGGTTGTCCAGAAGCACTAAGAACAGTCACTGTATCATTTGAGGCAGATTAGAAAAGCAGTTTCAGTGCCATTCACCAGCAAAGTCATAAAGGATCTGTGTCCGCATGGCAAGTGAGCAAAGGCAACTGAAAAGAGTGGCTGGGGGTCCCTGTGAAAGGAATATCCTCAGGTTCAGGTAAGGAAGGTGGGGAGGAAGCTGATGTGGGCAATTGCGGCAGAAGTGTCCCATCGTAACAGGCAAGATGTACAGTAGGTGCTTGATCTGAGGGGAGAGGCGGCTGATCAGACGAAGAATTGGATTAGGAGTAAAATCCACGACCTCTCCCCGGTTTTGCCCCTGTTCTCGGAAAATCCACGTCTTTCATGTCCTCCCCTGCCTGAGGCAGCTCCACCTGCATAATAATTCATTTGTGCCGCGATTAACTTGGTCTGAGTGTCTGACTCTTTTTGTTTAGTCTGTCGTTCAGCATGCTCCAGCTTGTCTGCTTTAATTTTTTTTAACTTCATAACCATTAACCATAACTTTCCCATCCAAATACAGGACGTGCATACTTTATTTTGATATCACTTCTGAGTCCTGACAAAAGGAGGAACCGCTGCCTTGTTACGGTCATCTGGGCTGTCTAAGCCAGAATGATTTGTCAACAAGTCCTGAATGCGGTGTGCCCATTCATCTACCGTCTCATCTTTCTTTTGTTTGGCAGCTGAAATAAGGGACCAGTCGGTGCCCTTTTATATTTTGCAGCTATTGCAGTTTTCACGGGTTCCCATTGGGCAAGGAAAAGACCCTCATTATTTTGTCCACGAGGCAATGCCTCATTCCACTGCCACTGTACTCCATTATGCTGCCCATGATTGACAGTAGCCAAAGTAGTGCCCATCTTTCTGTAGCACTTGGGTCCACTGGCTGCACTGGGTTTTACATATTATCTAGCTGCTGCACCTGTTCCACAAACTTCAACCCACCGATACCTTACGATCAGGCAATTCGGACACTACGTCTTTCAGCTCTTGAATATCCCAGTTACGTGTATCATTACAGTAGTGGGGTTATGTTTCCTAGGGGCAGTGTGGGATCGTCGGGGTCAGGAACCTCAATTAAAGGGCATGAAAATGTGGGTGCTAAAGGTTTAGGGGACTTAAATGGGGTAAGGTTTTCAGGGGACTTATCTCTGAGGGTTTTGGTTCTAGCACGTTGTGAAATGGAGGGCTTTTTGTGTGAGTTAGAAGAGCCTCCCATAGCCCCTAACAAGTGGCCGTCAGTCTCATCATCAGGATCTGTAAGTTAGAAGGGGTCGCATTGATATTGTTCATCAAAGAAATCATCAGTAACTGGGGCATCGGTAACCACAGGAGCCGTTGGGCAATGAGTGAATGTGGCAGTGGAAAGGGTTGTGGGTAAAGTGTTGCGGAAGAAAGCACTGGATATAAAAAGTTTTTTATTTTTATTTTTATCACTCCTTCTCCTCCTTCCTTCAGACTGGGGTCCCGTATCAGCCTACACTTTTGTAAATCTATAAGCAGCTCTTTTTTTTCCTTTCTATTCTTAAGTTCAGCAACTAAAAGCAGGACTCCTGCAGCTACTAGAATTCAGAAGGCTGATAGCTCAGGGCATAAAAGAGAACTTCAATCTAGGGGTCTTCACCCTTGAGACCCTAAATCAGCAGCTTGATGGCCACAAGTGACACCTTGGAGACAGAGGATGGCTGCTGTGTATCAAAATCGAATTGGCCTTCTTACCACTTGTTTGTGATGGCGGTCAGTGAGTGAAGGTTAGGGTTAGGGTTAGGGTTAGGTTTCATCTTCTTAACCCTTTAATACAGAGCAGGTCACAGGGTAGCTGAAGCCAATCTCAAGCACTAAGCGCAAGGCAGGAACAATCACTGGACAGGACGCCACTCCATCACAGGGTGAACTCACACACACACACACAGTGTACAGTAACAGCTGTGTGTGTTTCTCTTTTCCGGACCCTCACATTAAATTCCAAACAGTATCCCCTAACTCTCTGTCAGTCTAACGTTGTGCTGATTGTCTTTGTCTGATTTACTGGACGTCTTTCTTTTCGTAAATCATCAAACACACAACATGCATTTCTCTGTGTCAGTGACAGCTAAACTCTCAGAATACAAATATAGCAGCGCTAAATGATTTGGTTTTCAATTAAAAAGACAACGAGAACATTTTTTTTTCTGTAGAAAATGTTCACTCCATTAATGTAGCTCAGAGTGCCTTTACACAATATAAAAGAAGAGTTACAAGAGAAAAACAATGCAGCAATTTAGAAATAGATAATTGTATATAACTGAATAAATAATAGATAAACATAATTGATAAAGAATATAATCCTAATTTAAAGATACATTTTTTAGGTCCATTAAGATAAGTCTGATCCTACAGACAGATGAGCAGAGAGAACAGAAAAAAACAAAACAAAACCAAAACATAACACGGTGCCTTCTACCTAACGTAAAGTTGCTAAAGTCAATCTTATTCTTTTTAATCTTCATATTAGTCAGTTTGATGCAGTGGGTCTAAATGACAGTTGGAGTCTCGACTTTCATTCCATCACAAGCGGCTGCACAGGTCTTTGATCAGGTGGTCTTGACATTAAACGCCACGACAGAGAAAACGGAAAAGAAAACCTAAAAAGTAGGGATGAATAATGAAAGCACATCCAGGAAGTGTATGATATTGCAATTCATATGTAATCTATTAAAAGTAGAACAGAAATCAGTTAAGAAGAGGGCAAACTCAAAAAGTGGGTTTTTAATGTTTTTTTAAATGGATCAATGGTGTTAGCCTGGCGTATCTGTCAGTAAACTCGTATTCCAAATATTTGGTGGATGGTAGTAAAAGGCCGCCTCACCACTTCTTTAATGCTTAGTTCTCGGTATAATAAGCAAATCAGCGTGACACGATCTGAAGTCACGACTGGGAATGCAAACTCCAAAATTAATCCTAAAATTATATACCAGGGGCTGCACGGTGGCGCAGTGGTATCGCTGCTGCCTCGCAGTTAGGAGGCCCAGCTAAGGGTTCTCCCGGGTCCTCCATGCATGGAGTTTGCATGTTCTCCCCATGTCTGCGTGGGTTTCCTCCCACAGTCCAAAGACATGCAGGTGAGGTGCACTGGTGATCCTAAATTGTTCTAGTGTACGCGTGTGTGTGTGTGCATGTCCTGCGGTGAGTTTCCTGCTTTCACGCCTGTGTTGGCTGGTATTGGCTCCAGCTGACCCCATGACCCTGTAGTAGGATATAGCAGGTTGGATATAATGGATGGATGGATGGATTATATATCAGTATTAGCAGTATTTTAAAATCGATTCTAAAGGACACAGGTGACCAATGGAATGATACTAAAACGGCTGAGATATTGCCCAGATTTTCTTTTTCTAGCGAAGATTCTTGCTGCTGCATTTTAAACTCATTTCAACTGGTTGACATCTTTTCTTAGGTACTCCAGTTAGGAGTGCATTACAAATCTAGTCAGCTAAAACAAAAGCGTGGATTAATTTTTCAGCACCTCGCAATGTTAAAAGAAGTCAAACTTTTGCAATATTTCTTAAGTGAAAAGACACAGACCTAGTAATCTAGTTAATGTGTGATTTCAAGTTTAGAGTCCATGATCACACCTAAGTTCTGAAGTTCTTGACTTTGAATGCCAAGGGGTTCAGATCCTTGCTATTTCCATTTTTGTGAACAACTAAAATTTCAGCTTTTTCCTTATTTTGGTTGAGAAAATTACTATTCATCCGTTCAGTAATACTAGGCAGATATTGGATCAGAGGGCACAGAGTCAGGGTCATTGGGGGCTGTAAATAAGTAAATCTGTATGCCATCTGCATAGCTGTGGTAGCCCACCCTATTGCCTATAAGTAGCATGTGAATTGAAAATAATAACAGTGGGCCCAGAATAGATCCTTGTGGTAGACCATATAAAATATCATGGATCCTTCAGCTACAATCACTATAACTAAAAAGACATTTCCTGCGTGTTAAATAAGACTGAAACCAATTTAGGACTTTACCAGAAAGACCCCCATTGGCTAAGATGATTAATAAGAATGCGGTGGTCTATGGTGTCGAATGCTGCCCTCAAATCAAACAGAATGAGAACAGCTGTGTGCAGGTCATGAACTACTTTAAGCAGTGCAGCTTCTGTGCTGTGATTTGGTCTAAAACCTGACTGAAAGTTATCAAGCATGGCGTGTTTATTAAAGTAATTATTCAACTGGTTAAAAAAACTGCTTCTTTTGAAATTTTACTTAAAAAAGCAGGTTAGAGAGGGGTCTAAAAATGTTAAAGACAGAGGCATCAAGATTCTTTTACTTGAGCAGGGGTTCAACTACTGCTGTCTTTAGAGAAGACCCCCATATCTAAAGAGGAACTCACTTTCTCAAGTGCAACATTGATGAGCACATCAGAAAACTTTTAAAAAGTGTGTTGGGTCTGGCCAAGGGTGCAAGTGGAAGGTTATAACTGAGTAATTATTTGATGAAGTTCAGGTAAACCTATTTTAGGGAAGGAGTCTCGTTCACTATTGTGAGCTCATAAGCTCATCTAATTTCATTTATCCATTTATCCATCCATCCATTATCATATCTGCTATATTCTAACTACAAGGTCATGGGGGTCCGCTGGAGCCAATCCCAGCCAACACAGGCGCAAGGCAGGAAACAAACCCGGCAGGGCGCCAGACCACCGCATCTCTCCTAAACAGTCTTTTTATGATATTTTAGCTGTTTAGTTACACTATTTCATATTAATATTACTCTCAACTTGAAGTTGTATTAACTCAGTACTTTGTTTTTTTAAATAACAGCAAATGGTGTTCTTTGCAGAAACTCTGAACTGCATGATAAAGTGTGTGAGAACCGTCATCTCCAATGTACAAGTTAAATTTATATTTTAAAATTACCAGCAGCTACTTGATTATGTCACATATACAACTCTGTAAGAGTTTGAGTGTGTTGTGTCTTTGTCTTTTCATTCCTAAATGATACAAGTTGTCAAGGTTTCCATTCTACACAAGAGTTCCTTCTTGCTTCACAGGTGGCCTATTAATAAAACTTCATGTGAAGACTCCTTGTCTCTCCTTTTATGTCTTTAATCCAGCGTAATGCAATTCATGTGGCGGACAGGAAGTCATCTTACTGTCGGTTCTGAGCCAGCTCTCTTTGTGTGCCAAGTCTGAACAAAACTGGTCCACTTGGAGGAGAATTGTTTCATGAGGACAGATGAACAGACTGACAGACATGGCTACTGCAGGAGTTACTTTTCACTTTATATGTGAACACATCTGAAAATAACCAAAGTAGTGAATACAGTGATCCCCTCTATATTGCACTTCAACTTTCGCAGCTTCACTCCATCACGGATTTTAAATGTAAGCACATCTAAATATATATCACGGATTTTTCGCTGGTTCATGGATTTGTGCGGACAAGGGGTCTTTTAATTTATGCTACATGCTTCCTCAATTGGTTTGCCCAGTTGATTTCATACAAGGGACGCTATTGGCAGATGGATGAGAAGCTACCCAATCAGAGCACGTATTACATATTAACTAAAACTCCTCAATGATATACGATGTGCTTCCCGCGCGATGCTTGATTTTTTGCTTCTCTCTGTCTCTCTCACTCTCACTCTCTCTGCCTGATGGAGGGAGTGTGAGCAGAGGGGCTGTTTGCACAGAGGCTGTTTGCCTAGGGGATACGGATGTTCCTCTGAAAATGACGCTTTATTGCGGTGCTTCAGCATACTTAAAAGCACGTATTGATTTTTTGATTGTTTGCTTTTCTCTCGCGTTCTCTCTCTCTGACATTTTCTGCTTCTGACACGCATTCTTTGAAGAGGAGGATATGTTTGCATTCTTTTAATTGTGAGAAAGAACTGGCATCTCTGTCTTGTAATGGAGCACAGTTTAAACTTTTGACTAAAGGGTGTTATTTCATGTCTAGAGGGCTCTAATAATGTTAACAGTGTGGGAGAGTTTATAAGGGCTTAAAATATATAAAACTAACCATACAAACATATGGTTTCTACTTTGGATTTTCATCTATCGCTGGGGTTCTGGAACATAAAGCCACGCGATCAAGGAGGAATTACTGTATACTTGTAAGACTGCACTGCCTGTTCCGTGTTGCTTTTTGCCTTGTGCCTATTGCTCTGAATTTTATCTTAGATAAGCATGAAAGGATTGGCAGATTGATACCGCTGTCACACATGTATGATTTGAAGACAACTTGAAGGTTCATCTAGTTGTAATTCCACCCCAAGTCGAGTTGGCACTGTTATCTAATGCTTCTCTTCCCTCTTTGTCCTACAAATCAGATGACCACCACTCCCTGTGATGTCATTTCCAGGTTGGCATCTCCTGGCCCTGTCCCTTCCGGTCTTGCTTTGCCTTAAGGGGCAGCGCCTCCATTTTTGTCAGTCAACATTCTGACTTCAGACTCCAAAAGACCTTCAAACCGTTTCTACCTCTTTCTTTAGTTCTGACCAGCAAATACACATTCTGTTTATTTTGAAAAAGCCTTAATTTTCCAACATTTTTAAGATGGAAGAAACATGATTTAGACAACTTTGTAATATACATTTTAAATGACATGCTGAAGTCAAAGATAACTCCTAGATTGCGGTCTGATTCCAACTGAATTAAATGATGACAAAATATTGTTGTGATCAGCATCATTCCCTCCAATAATTAACATCTCTGTTTTATCGGTGTTTAAAGATAGGTAGTTCTCATTCATCCACTCCTTTAATTCACTAACACAACTAATTAAAGACAACATCTGAGAAACTTAATTTGATTTAAATGAAAGGTATAACTGGGTGTCATCTGCATACGAGTGAAAATTAACATGATGTTTCCTAATGAGAGATCCCAGTGGAAGCATGTAAAGTGAAAACAGTAAAGGTCCCAGTACTGAGCCCTGCGAGACACAATATTGAACTTCTGTGTATAATGATGGAGTACTGTCAGCACATTTCTGTACATATTGGAATCAATTTGAAAAATAAGAGCTAAACCAGGCAAGGACATCACTGCCTGTAAACCCAATGTCATTTTCTAGCCTGTGCAGTAAAAGAGAATGGTTAATGGTGTCAAACGCTGCACTTAAGTCTAACAACATAATTACAGTGGAGTTTCCTTCATCAGAGGATATCAGAATGTCATTTACAACCCACGTTAGTGCCGTTTCTGTACTAAGTGCGAAAACCAGACTGGTTCAAGTAAATTGTAAAGCGTAAGGAGTGACTGAAGCTGATTGGCGACTACTGTTTCTAGTATTTTAGAAAGAAAGGGTAAATTTGAAATAGGCCTATAATTATTTAGTATGTGTGGGTTTAGGTCTGACTTTTTAAGTAATGGTTTAATGACTGACACTTTTAGTGCATCAGGTACTGTGCCATGCAGTAATGAACTATTGATAACGGTTAAAATGGGCGCTGCAAGAACAGCCTTTGCACTTTTTATTAGTTTTGTGGGCACTGGATTAGGGAACAAGTAGTGGGTTTCATTTTAGAAATTAAAGTTAATACTTCCTACTCAGTTACAGGATCAAAATTAATAAAGTGCTGAATGTAATGTGCGGCAGGGTCTGCTAAGCTAGTATGTGGTTTGTACTGTGATGCTGAGATCTGGGATCTTATATTTTTAATTTTCTCATTGAAGAAGTTTGTAAAGTCTGTACTGCTAATATCTGATGGTATTTTGCACTGTTGATGTGAATTCCCATTTGTTAATTTAGCGACTGTTCTAAACAGTACCCTAGGATTTTTATTATTGCTATCTATTAATGTAGAATAGTATTCTGAGCGAGCTTTAAAGAGGGCTTTTTATATTTATTTACACTCTCTGTCCATGCAATTTGAAAGACATGTAGTTTTGTTGTTCTCCATCTGCGCTCCAGTTTTAATTCTTAATTTAATTTTTAATTCTGTTTCTTTTGGTTGGCTGTTGTACGTTGTGGTACTTGGACTTAAAATATAACACAACATTCCTTAATGCCACACATAACATATGTAGGCTAATCACAAATGTTGTGAGTGGTCCGTACCTCAGAAGCAGCACATGTCCCACACTGCGAAGGTCGTTTTCAGATCCTCGGGGTGGTTACTTTGTCCCCTGATCCTGATGTCATCAGCTCTGCAATCCCGTCATGATAGCGCCGCTCATGTCAAAGAGTCAATGGAATGCAAAAAAAAATGTCTCCGACTCCACATGTGGTGTGTTGATGCAACAGGAATGTAGCTGTGAGTTTATGAGTACTAATGAGTTTATTTAGTTGAATGATACACACAATCATTTCTGTCTGAACATCCTTCAGAATTAAAAGTCTCTCATTACTCCAAGAAGTCTTAATGGCCGAGATGATGGCTGCCATTCGGGGCAGTCGGTCCTCTTCATTACTGTGTCAATGGCTATTATAAAAAATGGAGGAATTTCCTGCATGAATCTGTTCATATCCCTTGGCAGAGATGACCTTTGCTTCTAAAGCAAATCTTTAAGAAATTAATGTCAACTGCATATTCTTCCACTTTTAAATAAAGTTACAATGGGATTTGCATGGAGATCACATTGCCATTGTACATTTTTTTACTATTTCCCATTGTTTGTAATGCACTGCCCTCTGTCATACAGTCCTAGTGTTGGCAATCCCATTACAGTTGGACGTATTTGCACAGATAATACAGAATGACATGATTAGCAGACGAACACCTCTGTCTTTGTTACCAGCATTGATGAACTGTCCACAGCTTTAAGGTAAAATGAAAGACAAAGTAAAGAAGAAGTAAAGGAATGTCCTGTGGAGTAAAGGCATAACAAAGAATTTTAAATACAATTTTACCTGACACAACAGTGACACTTTTGTCACAATTTACCAATTCATGCAATGGACAATCTTCTACATCACATTATGATTCCTTTTCTGTTGTCCCCAAGTAGTCACGACAACTGAAAATAAAATCTTCCTCACTTCCATATCGATCCCATTTGATGTTTTTCCATCAAATCTTTGAAATTTTGTCAGCCATGAAATCCACCCTTGGGTCCAGTCTCTCACCAGGAAACGCTGATGAGGTTGTGAACCAATCTTCCCTCATCTTTACCTTTTCTAACTTCACAAACTGAGGGCATCATCTTCATGGCCAAGTGAAGGATGTACAGGAGGTTATCAACTGTACATATGTATGTGAGTGTGTAGCGGTGCGGGAATTAAACTTCAGCTCCCAGATGTCCTTGCAGTGGCTCTGATTGGTCATCTGCTGAGGGTGCAGGGGCTGCTGGGGACAAGGAGGCCGGCATAAAATTTAAAAGGAGGCCAGTTATACATAGAACAAAAGAAGTCTTTTGTTGTTTTGTGTCTTGAGTTGTCTGTCTGTTTGCCTTCCTGTTTTCCACCTGTGGATTCTTGTTTTGTCCTGGATTATCTCCTATGCATTTGTACAGTCTGTCTGGTATCTGCCTGCTGTGTGAGGACTGATTTGGATTCTGTGTCAATCTTCAAAATATGGAGCGCTCCTGATCCCATCATCTCATCAGGAAATACTTGTAGGACTGACCTTTACATTCACATACAGCGAGCTGATCTCTGGACTATCTACCTCCATCATCTCATTCCATTAGTTGCCATTTTTCATGGATCTCATAGTGTGTGGTTTTTGTTAGTGGTTTGTTATTGTTGAATTCGTGTTTATTGTATATCGTCAGAAGGGGAACAGGGGTGGGATCGTTGTTGTTTGTGTAGTTATATTTCATTTAGTATTGTTTAATATAGTCTTCAATTCCTGTTTTATTACCAGTTGCCTTTTTGTTTCTGTGAGGGAGTGTGTACAAGCCGGGCCAAGGCTGGGTGTGTTCCTGGGATCCCCAACAAAAAATTAAATAAATCACTGTCCTATTGACTGTGTGAATCTTCGCTGGGTTTTTTAGTCCGCTACAAGTGTTAAAGTGTTACTGCTGTGTTTCTCATGTCCATTTAATTGTGGGCAATTCTACATGACAGTCTTGTCTGTTGTTGGTTTTGGTGCATTGTTATATTTTGCCTGTTTTGTCTTCTTTTCTATCATCGCTCCTCTTGGCTAAATGGTTGATTCAAGTAAGCTTTCACTGATTCCTCCTCATCTTCTAAGTTTTTTTAAAGGTTTTGGCCATAGCCATACTACATGTTGAACCTCAAAGAAATTCATGAATGCTTTGATGGAAGTCACCAGGACACCTATGCACTTTGTTCTTCAGGATCGCAATTTCAGTAGTGCAGAGCCACTTTCAACATGGGTGCTTGTGTCTCTTTTTGTGTCCTAGATGATGGAGAATGACACCGGTCCAAAGAAGCAAAGTTGAGCGGTCAGGCTTCAATGTGTCAAGGAGGTTTGGACAATAATATGGATTTCATTGAGCTCCAGACACAACTCCAGTCATGTGTTTCTCATTCTTTGCCGCCAACAAAATGTCTTCAAATGGTTTAGGAAATGGAGACTCCTGAGTGAGGCGTTTTAAAGTTACGTTTCTTGTGGACTGATGTTTCCGTGATTGCAGTCTCCACATCCACATGATCCACTTTTGTTGCATTTCTCTTCTGCGTCTCAATCGGATTTTCCTTGCAGGACATACGCTCTCTTTTTGAAAACCAAAATGTCTGTCACCAGCATCATTACGTCTAATCTAGTCTGGTTGATTCGTGCACCAGTGCCACCGACTATAAAAACAACTTTTCTGCAGCACTTGCGCTCTTCACTTTTGATGCCTTGCAGTACATTATCTTTGGCAAATATGCAGCACAAAAGTGAACAACTGTGAAAGTGCAGGTTTTGTCTCACACATAAGCATGCCAGGATTGGTGTAAATACTCAGGAACACTGTAGTGGCCACAAGCCTTTAGGGAAGCATAGATGACTGCCCAGCAGAAATCAGTTTCAATGTTTTGTGGACCCAGGGGCTGTTTGAAGGCATCAGAAAAACCGCGTCCAAGTCAAGTGCGTCAATGCTGTGTTGGCGGTGTGCTCTGCTCAGATGACAGCATTTCTGCCATTGTGACGGTTGTAGATGTTGTGGACTTGACTGGAGAGAGCAGAATACAAGCTGTCCCTGCAGTCTTGCAACTTCCTGACCACTGTTCCTGTGGCATCTAGATGGAGAAAAGGCTTCTTTATCCTTTGTAAATCTTTAATAATTGGAGCTGAGAAAGTGTGAACATATGCATGATGACAGATGAAATTGGCAAACATTGCATATAATCACGTTTTAGTGATGTGGAGGTTTCAGTTCGTCATGCAGTTAATGCCCAGCCTTGGACAAACTGCCAGTATATCATCTAGCAGGAACTTCCAACCAGCCTAGCATATCTAGGATGTCACCAGCTCTTCACCTCATTTTCTAGATTCACAGGTTCTAATCTCGACTTGAATGTTCACTTTCTGTATCGAGTTTGTTCGTTGACCCTGTAGGGTTTCACTGGTTTCTAGGTCATTCTAAAGACACCTAAACTGACTTCCATCATTAAAATGACCTCTCTGAATGTGTGCCTATGTGCCCAGTGGTGGGCTGACTATCCATGTAGGGTGGGTTTCTGGCCTGCAGCTCACACTGCTGTCCCCAACAATGAATACCTTATGCTTTGCATTAATGTATATGTATGAGTAATGACACTACAGGGGTTTCATTGAAACCATTTGTTATTAGAAAAGGATAAAAGATCATTTAGTAATTTAAACTTTGTAAACTCTGACAAAAACATCACAACCCGCTGTAGTGCGTGTTAACACCATTAAAGATTTCTGATATGAAATATCAATAAAAAGAATGGAATAGCACTATGCACGTTCACACAGAATATTTACAACCAGCATGGCTACGAGCTATGGTGATGTACTTTATGGTTTAATTTAGAAATGTGTGTTTGAGCATCTTGACAAGATCTGTTAAATATATTTTATTATTATCAGTCTTTATTTTTTACTGCCAAAATGTAAAAAGCACACATTGTGTTCACAAGGTCAGGTCAGGTTGGGTAGCATGCAGCAGTACACCGTGTCGTCGAATCCACCACATGATGAAACAGCTCAGGATCCTGGTTGGCAAACGCCCATGCAGACACACAGTCCAGCCCCCCATCTCCAGAAATTACCATCTATCTGCCGCACCCAGGTGTTACATGGGCGTGCCCTTGGCCTGGACCAGCCGCTTGGGTCCTCAACAATGAGGATCCTGCGAGTCGAATCACACAACATGGCCATAGTTACATGTCCAGGGTTACACCACCTTGTATTCACATAGAGAGCGAGTCCTCTTCCTTTCCGCTTCCTGCAGGTATTTGCGTCTCTGTCCACTTTAACTGTGCTAAACCCGGGTAGCTCCACGTTAGCATCTGGGATGCTAGTTGTTAGCCATGTTTCACAAAAACACAACAAACTGCATTCTCTGTAGGTTCTGACATTTTTTACCAAAATCCATGTTAGCAAAAAGTAGTAAAAAGAGTCCAGGGAACGAGTCCACATAAAAGAAAATGGTAAGAGTGATCAGTGAAACAGAGAAAAAGGTAGAAAGATAAAGTCGTACATGGAGCTGCTAGAAAGGCTGCCACTCGCGGCGGCGCCTGAGTCACATTTTTGTAGTAGTGCCCTGGATTCCCACAGGGTATCCTGGGACTTGGAGTTCGGTTTTTCAGCCCTGTTGGGTGCCATGGGTTCCACCAAGGGGAGCTGTCGAAGGACAACAACAACATCAACAATTATTTATATAGCACATTTTCATACAAACAGTAGCTCAAAGTGCTTTACATAATGAAGAAAAGAAAAATAAAAGGCAAGATAAGAAAACAAAATAAGTCAACGTTAATTAACATAGAATAAGAGTAAGGTCCAATGGCCAGGGGGGACAGAAAAAACAAATAAAAAACTCCAGATGGCTGGAGTAAAAAAATAAAATCTGTAGGGATTCCAGACCATTAGACTGCCCTGTCCCCTCTGGGCATTCTACCTAACATAAATGAAACAGACCTCTTTGGATTTAGGGTTCTCACAGAAGGGCTTGATGATGATGGTGACGTAGACTTCTGCCTTTTAATCCATCCATTATTGTTAGAGCATCATGAAGCTTTGAGTAGGTGGAGGTGGCGCAGGAAAAAGAAACAAAAGAGAGAGTAGGGGTCAGTATGGATTTTAGAGCCACCATGAGTAGTTATTATGAAGAAATTGAACATACAGAGTATCAGGTGTAAAAGAAAAGAGACAACACAGCGTAAAAAGTTGGGGTTTCCGGCCCCGTATACTGTAAACAAAATAAGTTTCTTTTACAAGGTCAAGGGTACAAACAAAAACATTGCTTATGTGACGCCTTCACATCGCCGCCGTGTTTTTATATAGGAGGGCGGAAGTGGAGGAATGCTGGGAAGGGCGTGAGGGATGGCGGGATTACGTGGCGTCAGGGAAGATGGCGGAGGAAGGCGGAAGTGGGCGTGGTGCGGTCAGGTTATGATGGTGGGCGTCTTTTTCCTGAAAGAGAGCAGAAAGGTTAGTACCCTGCCATTCCCTACCGACAAACGTCCTTCGAAGCGATTTCGGGTCCGCCCGCGGCCTCCTACTCGCGCATGCGTGACACAACCCCCCCCTCAGCCCAAGACCGTCTGGTCGGGCGGACCTAACCGAGAGGTCGTGGACGCAAGAGAGGGCATCGGCGTTGGCCTGAAGGCCGCCACGGCGATAAGTGACTGTGAACTTATAGGGCTGTAAGTCCAGGAACCACCTGGTGACCAGCAGTTGACTCTTTGTGAAGGGACATCACTGGGCGCAGGCGTGGTCTGTCACCAGAGTGAATTCGCGACCCAACAGGTAATACCGGAGATAAGTCACGGCCCACTTAATAGCCAGGGCTTCCCTCTCCACGCCGTACCTGGTCTCTCGGTCCAACAATTTCCGGCTTAGGTACATCACGGGGTGTTCGACACCATCAACGCTTTGGCTCAACACGGCGCCCAGGCCTGTGTCCGAAGCGTCGGTCTGGAAGGACAAAGGGTAGCCCAAAATCTGGGGTCCATAATACAGGTGCCGCGTAAGGGCCTGTTTCAGGTCACTAAATGCGTGTTCTGCTTTGTCGTTCCATACCACATGCAGGGGCGCCCTTCTTTGTCAAGCTAGTCAAGGGTGCTGCCCTTTCGGAGACGGGGCACGAACGGTAGTACCCCGCTAGCCCCAAGAAAGCTTGCACCTGTCTCTTGGTATTCGGACGGGGCCATTCCAGGATGTCTTTGACTTTGGAACATTGGGGTCTCACCTGTCCTCGTCCCACAAGGTAGCCTAAATACTTGGCCTCCTTTAAGCCAAAAAAACATTTACGGGGTTAATGCGGAGGCGGCTTTAGCCAGTGTCGCGAGGACAGCAGAGAGCTGCAATAGATGCTCCTCCCAGGTGCGGAATAGATGGCGGCGTCATTCAGGTAGGCGGCACTATAGGACTGGTGGGGCTTCAGCACTCTATCCACCAGGCGTGAAAGGTCGCAGGGGCCCCGTGCAGCCCAAATGGGAGGACCTTGTATTGCCAATGTCCGCTAGGGGTGCTAAAGGCAGTTTTCTTTGCAGATGCCGTTAAGGGAATTTGCCAATACCCTTTGTCATATCAAGAGTAGTCAGATATCGAGCCGCACCCAGCCGCTCGAGGGAGGTCGTCAATGCGGGGCATAGGGTAGGCATCGAACTTGGAGACCTGGTTTAGGCGTCTAAAGTCATTACAGAATCTCAGGACCCGTCCGGCTTAGGAGCGAGGACAATCGGACTGGACCAGGGGCTGTGGCTTTCCTCGATAATGTCCGAGTCCAGCATCCGCTGTACCTCCAGTTCCACCTCGGCGTTTTGCCTCCGGGAGTCTGTAGGCCCTCTCCCGGACGACTACTCCGGGTTCCGTGACTATATCGTGGGCAATCAGCGTGGTCCGGCCTGGCGACTCGCTCACCACCTCGGGGATGGCGTAGATGGCCTGGGCAATCTCCCGCCGTTATGCGTTAGCTCGTCGCCGAGGTTAAGAACCAACGATGCTAGCGAATAGGGAGAGGGATCTATGTGTTTTGGGAGTCTCCTCCTGTCCTTACATGGCTTTAACAAATTAACGTGATAGATCCTCTGCTCGGTCGATTGACGATTAGGTTGCTTGATTAAATAGTCGGCGAGCCCCTTTCTTTCCTTAACCTCGTATGGCCCAGCCAGTGAGCTAGTAATTTGGAGTGGGAGGTGGGAGCGAGTACCATCACTTTCGATCCCCGGGTGGAACTCCGGAGGACAGAGTTGCGGTTGTAACACTGGGCCTGCGCTGCCTGCGCACGAGTCACGTGCTCTTTGAGGAGAGGCCTGATTTTGGTGAGCCTGTCGGCGCAGTTGCGCTACATACTCCAATATATTAGAGGAGGGAAGGGCCTCAGCCTCCCAGCCTTCTTTTAGGATGTCCAACAGTCCCCGGGGTTGTCGCCCATATAACAGTTCAAAAGGGGAGAAGCCTGTAGAGGCCTGGGACCTCCTGGTAGGCAAAAGAGCGGCGCGGGAGGAGTTGGTCCCAATTCCTGCCATCAGCGCTGACTACCTTGCGAAGCATCTGTTTAAGCGTCTGGTTAAAACATTCTACCAGACCGTCTGTTTGGGGGTGGTAGACAGACGTCTTCAGGTGCTTTATTCTCAGTAATCTGGCAACCTCCCTGAGCGTATCTGAAGTGAAGGAGTACCCTGGTCCGTGAGGACTTCTTTAGGGATACCCACTCGTGAGAAGAGGTTGACTAGTTCCCGTGCAATGTTTTTGGTGGTAGCGGAGTGCAGGGGAACCGCCTCTGGGTATCAGGTGGCATAATCAACCATGACCAATATATACTTATGGCCACGGTTGGAGGGCTCCAGGGTCCTACTAAGTCGACCCCTATCCGTCAAAGGGAATATCTATCAGGGGTTTCGGGACGAGAGGAGCACGGTCCATCCTAGGAATCTGGCAGTCCGGACAGGACTGACAGAAGCGCCGGACCTCCTCGTTGATCCCAGGCCAGTAAAAGCGGAGCTTGATCCTCTCCAGTGTTTTCTCGGCCCGAGGTGGCGCCTAAGAGGTGTCGTGAGCTAGCTCGCATACCTCCCGCCCGGAAGGATGCAGCGGAACTAGCAGCAGCTTCCGCACCTCGCCCTCGTGAGTTGCCACCCGATACAACAGATCATTT
The DNA here is from genome assembly GCF_016835505.1 of Polypterus senegalus. NCBI lineage: Eukaryota > Metazoa > Chordata > Cladistia > Polypteriformes > Polypteridae > Polypterus > Polypterus senegalus. The sequence goes on from NW_024380281.1 coordinate 31,724, forward strand.
TCCAAGACAAAGAAGGGGCCACGTGGCATGGAACCATCCGCTTGTGAGCTGCCTGGCAGAACAATCGCATTTCTGGCAAACCGCAGGGAATCATCATTCCATTGTTCTCTCTTAAACGAGGTGGGCGTGGAGCGAAACTGGTGGTCCAGGCCGCTCAGGGGATCTAATGAAGGTGGGGAATGTGCTCCTTGGCCGTCCCTTAGCGGTGGGAGGTCCGCTCAGAGCGCGTTGCCTGAGAAACCACCCCTTGTGCCTGCGCCATTTGGCTTGCCGCAGGGCATGGCGTGGAGACGCGGGAAGGGTGCCTTGTCCCTCCATAACCAGACCCAGTGAGGCCCCAGGAGCGGTGCGTGCCTTACCGCTTTTTCTTTGTGACCAGTCTTGTCCCAGGATCACTGGAAAGGGGGGATCGGGCAACACCGCGACCAGCAGTTTGGACAGTTCCCCCCTCCAGGAAAGATAGCATGCTGCGGAACGGTAAGCCCTGGTCTCTCCGTGTACACAAGTGACTCGTACATGTTTGTTTAGCCACTGTCTCGGTAAGACATAACGGGCGACAATAGTTATGTTGCTGCCGGGTCGAAGAGCCACCACCGAGTGCCCGTTTACTAACACCACTCCCGTGTTGGACTTGCCAAAGGGTGCGGCGGAGTACAGTACCTTTCTGCCGAGGTCAGGTGCAGTCCATCAGCTCCATGGGGGTGTTCAGCGGGCAGGTTGGTAGCAGGTGGCCGGTCTCCCCACACTTATAACAGCGCGGAGAGGCCGGCTTTTCTCGGGTCTGGGAGGTGCTTCTGCAGCGTCGAGAGGGCTCGGGGTGGCCGCCCGTCCCGGCGGTTCCTGCGAGCTTGCCTTTCTGCCCCGGCTGGAAAACCGTGAGCTGGCGCTCAGGACTTCCAGGAGTCCTGGCATGTCCGTATAGGGGTGGCGCCCGAACCTGCTGGGCGAGGGCTGGGCAGTCGTTGACCAGGCCCTCACAGGCCACCTGCTCAGCGACCTTCGGGCTTGGGGGCCCTCGGGCGCAGCCACCGGCCCATTTGCCCCAGAAGTCGAAGGCCTGTGCCGGGCGGCTTCCGGGTCAAACTGCCAGCTCCGCCATTCACTTTCGCCTGCTGGCTGGTAATGCCGTGCGTGCCAGGATCTCCTGTTTCAGGAGCTTATAGTCATGACCTCCTCCTCAGGGAGGTCATAATAGGCTCGCTGCTGGCCCTTTAGTAGGGCGCCAGAAGGGGCGCCCACTCGGACCGCTGTCACTCGTTCGGGTGGCCGTCCTCTCAAAGATCCCAAGTAGGACTCAATGTCGTCCGCCTCCGTCATCGGTACAAGGGGCGGAGGTTTTGGGCAGCGGATCGTCCTTACCCTCTCGGCATCCGCGAGTTTCGCCTTGCGGCCTCCAGCTCCCGGGTAGTAGTAGCCTGTGCTTGCTGCAGGGACTGGATCTGGGCGTTCATGCCCTGCAGCACGGTGTTGAGGTCCTGCCTTTCGGTCATTGTTTGTTTTCTTCGGTGCAGTTATCCTGCCGACTATGCCACTGTAAAGAAAGAGACAACACAGCGTAAAGAGTTGGGGTTTCCGGCCCGTATACTGTAAAAAATAAGTTTCTTTTACAAGGTCAAGGTACAAACAAAACATTGCTTATGCGCGGCGCCTTCACATGCGCGGCAGCCATTTTTATATAGGAGGAGCCGGAAGAGGAGGAATGCTGGAAAGGAGGCGTGAGTGATGACGGGATTCGTGACGTCAGGGAAGATGGCGGAGGAAGAGGCGGAAGTGGGCGTGGTGCGGTCAGGTTATGATGGCGGGCGTCTTTTTCCTGAAAGAGAGCAGAAAGGTTAGTACCCGCCATTCCCTACCGACAAAGCGTCCTTGAGCGATTTCGGGTCGCCTCGACCTCCTACTGCGCATCGTGACACAGGATTAAGTTAATTAAGTTAAATTGAAATTATAAAGGCCATATTAAAGTAATGTGTTTTCAGCAGTGTTTTAAATTGCTCTACTGTATCAGCCTGGCGAATTCCTATTGGCAGGCTATTCCAGATTTTAGGTGCATAGCAGCAGAAGGCCGCCTCACCACTTTTAAGTTTTTTGTTCTTGGAATTCTAAGGAGACACTCATTTGAGGATCTAAAGTTACAATTTGGAATATAAGGTGTCAGGCATTCCGATATATAAGATGGAGCGAGATTATTTAAGGCTTTATAAACCATAAGCAGAATTTTAAAGTCAATCCTGAATGACACAGGTAACCAGTGTAGTGACATCAAAACTGGAGAAATGTGTCGGATTTTCTTTCCTAGTTAGGATTCTAGCAGCTCCATTCTGCACTCGTTGCAAACGATTTATGTCTTTTTTGGGTAGTCCTGAGAGGTGTGCGTTACAGTAATCTAGTCGACTGAAAACAAAAGCGTGAACTAATTTCTCAGCATCTTTCAGTGATATAAGAGGTCTAACTTTACTTATGTTTAAGTGAAAAAATGCTGTCCTAGTGATCTGATTAATATGTGATTTAAAATTCAGATTACAGTTAACAATTACCCCTAAGCTTTTTACCTCCGTCTTGACTTTTAATCCTAATGTATGCAGTTTATTTCTAATAGACTCATTGTATCCATTATTGCTAATCACTAAGATTTCAGTTTTCTCTTTAACTTGAGAAAGTTACTATTCATCCATTCTGAAATACTAGTCAGACATTCTGTTAGTGAATCAATAGAATCAGGGTCATCAGGTGCTATTGATAAGTACAGCTGTGTGTCATCAGCATAGCTGTGGTAGCTCACGTTGTGCCCTGAGATAATCTGACCTAACAGAAGCATGTAGATTGAGAATAACAGCGGACCCAGGATAGAGCCTTGTGGAACACCATATGGATATCATTTGTCTTGAGTTGTAATTCCCACAACTAACAAATTTTCTACCTGCCAGGTAGGATTCAAACCAATTTAAGACCCTGCCAGAGGCCCACCCATCGACTAATTTCTAAGAATGTTGTGATCAATGGTGTCAAACGCAGCACTCAGATCTAAGAGGATGAGAACAGATAAATGGCCTCTGTCTGCATTCACTCATAAGTCATTTACTACTTTAGCGAGTGCCGTTTCTGTGCTGTGATTTGTTCTAAAACCCAACTGAAATTTATCAAGAATAGCAGGTTTATTGAGGTGGTCATTTAGCTGCATAATGACTGCCTTTTCCAGAACTTTACTTAAGAAAGGCAGGTTAGAGATGGGTCTAAAATTTTCAAGAGCGAGGGTCAAGATTATGTTTCTTAAGTAGGGGTTTAACTACAGCAGTCTTAAGACAGTCTGGGAAGACCCCATATCTAATGATGAATTTGCTATGTCAGAACATTATCAATTATACGCCTGATACTTCTTTGAAAAACCTTGTTGGTATTGGGTCAAGGGCAGGTGGAGGGTTTTAATTGAGAGATTATTTTTTGTAAATCAGGTAAATTTATCCTAGTGAAAGAGTTTAATTTGTTTATAACAGGATGCTGGGGTTTAGGAGGATCCTTAGTGTTGGGGAGATATACTATGTTATTTCTAATATCATTAATTTTTTTAAAAATACAGCGATAGCCTCACATGTTTTACTGGAAGTACTTAGCAGGCATTCCTTTGAGTTACCTGGGTTTAGTAGGAGATCAATTGTAGAAAAAGGACCTGGAAAGTCATGCTTTCCTATAGCTCAAGTACTAATGGATCAGCGGACGGACCTTAAAGTACTTCAGGGCTGATAAAAGAACCTGAGTTCTCTGTCTGACCCAGATATGCGGTCAAGTCATGTGGGAAGAAGAACAGAAGCACTTCTGGGTCGGGCACTATTTAAAAGACTGCTGAAGACCCACCAAGTGAGCCGGAGTCGGGTGGAGGTGCACAAAGCTTGCTGGGAGATGTAGAGGAGAAGATAGAGAGAGAATTGTGTTTACTGTTAACTTGCCTGTGATATTGTGGCTGTGGTGCTTTGGGCACTATTTATAGGAGATAAAAGGATTAAAATGCTTTTCATTACTTTTACTTTGTGTCCTGAGCATCTGTCTGTTTGGGTTAAAGGGGCAACAGCGACCCTAGCATATATATATATATATATATATATATATATATATATATATATAGTGGCATGCGGCTGGGGTGGAGCCTAGCGGGATGCCCAGGAGGACGGAGGAGAGCTTGTGCCTCCTCCAGACCATGAGGGGGCAATTGCCCTGGTTATGTTGGGGGCCATGGGTAGAGGGCTTGGAACCCCAACCCTGTAGGGGCCAATGGCCACCGCCAGGCGGAGCCCCGGTGCCTGAACAACCTTGGACCTCAGCACTTCTGCCACACCAGGAAGTGCTGGGGGGAAGAGGAGCAGAGACACACGGAGGGCTTCCAGGTGCGCAGCCGGCACTTCTGCCACACGGGGTGTGTCCGCAGAAGATTGCTAGGAGGCAGCTGGAGCCCATTTGGGTTGTTATATAAGGGGCCTCCTCCCTTCATTCAGTAGCGAGAGTGGGTGGAAGAGGGCGGAACTGGAGAGAGAGGAGAGGGCCAGAAGGAAGGCATCAGTGACTTTTAAGGCCTGGACTTTGGGGATCGGTGCTGGAGGCACTGGGTAGTACACTAAACTAAACTGTAAATATCATTGTTAATAAATGAGTGTGATGGGTGAACAAGCGATGTCCGTCTGTTTGTGTCCGGGGCTCGTTCCACAATATATATATATATATATATATATAGTAAATAAAGTAAACACACAGCATAAAGGTTTGGGGTTTGTCCATCCCCGTATACTGTACAGTTTTGCAAAATTATTACTAGGTCAGAAATATTATTCAATACATTAGACAGTCAAGATGGCAGAGTGGGAACATTTATGGAGTGGGACGGAATTGACATAGAGGAATGCTGGGAAGGAACTGATGTGGTGGATGGGAGCCATGGCGTCATCAGAGATAGATGGAAGGAAGGGAATGAACACGGAAGTAGCAATACGTGGTTACGGAATTTGGGCATTTTCAAAGAGAGAAAGGTTAGTACCCCTTGGCCGGAGTTTTCTCGCTACAATTCGGGCCTTTATGCGGCTCCCTATGTGCGCATGCGTGACTATATATATATATATATATATATATATAGGTGTACAAAAGTAGGTACACAGTTGTGAGTTCGTTGGAATAATCACAACCTGCATGTCTTTTTCCATACAAACAACTGTAAACCTACTTTGGTACCCCGCAGAGGGTAATGTGAACTCGAAGTAAGTGGGTCATGTAGCTGGGACAGGTGAGAAATGTAGGTTTAGATCTGCCTCACAATATACATGACCTTGTGCCACTGAGCCTGCTTGACCCTCTGCTCCTGAGGGGATGTAGGAATTTTTCTAGCCCTTGTTGCAAACTACATGACCCTCTGCTTACCCCAGCTACATAACCCTCTGCCTCCAAGCTGGCATGACTCATTGCCCTCCCTTGCCACATGACTTCTGGAACTCCATTGGGCCCCATACCACTCCTGCATCTTTTAAGTTACATGACCCCCTGCCTTTTTGCCTACTAAGCCCACACCACCACTTTTAAATCAGAGTTCAGGGTCCTTACAGCCCCAGGCTAGTGGTGAACTGACATCTGGTCATATACCCTGCAAAGTCCCCAGCTATCTTCTTGGCATATGAGAGAAGATAGAGATGGAGAGGGGAGGGTTTTTGGGGTTAGGGAGTCTGACCAGGCATCGGGGGTAGAGGGAGGGAAGGTGAAAGAGTCAAAAGCTTGGCTCGAGGGCTGACTTTCAATAGATCTCAACGAGGGAGCTGCTCTGCTACATACAACACCACGACTCCTAATCAGGTCATCTACTAATGATTTAGCACCAGTTACCCTGGGGTAACTATTCTGAGACATCCTGCTTGAAAGCCAAAAAGCCAGAAGGATCACGAGGCCCCGTTTTCACGGTCTGTACTCATACTGAAAATCAAGATCAAGCAAGATTTTGCCCTTCAGCTCAATGGGAGGTTTCTGGCCTAACTGATCTCACCTTACAATACCTGCGTTACGGTATGACAGGTGTACTGCTCCAGTCAAACTCCCCACTTGCCACTGTCCACAGAGCAGGTTGCACCCGAGAGTGGCTTGGGAACTTGATGCCAGAAGTGACAGCCCCACGAGGCTCCCACTCCAACCTCGCCAGATGAGTGAAAAAACGATAAGAGTAGTGGTATTTCAACAGCGCCCTGGGAAGGGGCCTTCACTTATTCTACGACTTTCATGTCTCTTCACAGTGCCAGACTAGAGTTTTGCTCAACAGGTTCTTCTATTGTAAATTTTCCCTTGGGATTAATAAAGTATCTGTAGTCAAGCTTCCATCCAGTTTTTTGCGACTTTTTGTTATCGACAAACAGAATATACGTAAAAAAAAATGTGCGAAATTTGCTGTCTCCAGCCTGTTTCCATCCAACTGGCTTTTTATCGATAAAATGGTGTGCGTGATGGCGTCATCCCCTCCAAAACGAACTGTCGCATAAGTTTTGTTGTATCGCGAAAAAAAATCTGTCCTTGAGCCGTTTCCATACATAATTTTGTGTATGTCACAAATTATCTACCTTTTGTTTTCCTCGTTACACTCCCTCCACTAAAGAAAGAAACAAAGAAATGGAGAGATTATTCAGACAGTTTTTAAAAATTTGCCAGCTTACTGTTATGTCAGTTTCATAAATAATTGGAATTGTACATAATATCCGAAGACGACAGCAGAATGAAGCAGTTGCTTGTCTGATAGCCCTAGAGCTCGAAGAAAGTACCCCAGTGCGACAAAACCCACGGGTATGGGAGGCGATGGAATAAGACCTTCTTCGAGGAGGTGGTGGAGAGACACTTTACAGAAAATCTCTGGCTGCAACATTTTAGAATGACACGGCCGACGTTTGAGATGTTGTGTGGATTCATCAGTCCTGATGTTGCGCCCATCACAGGTTGCCACCGACCACCGGTTCCAACCCCAAAGCGGATTGCAATCGCCCTTTACAAGCTGGCAACCTGTGCCGAGTATAGAGTAGTTGGAGAAACTTTCAGGGTTAGTAAAACTACCGTCCATCGATGTGTATATGCTGTGTGCACCGCTATTAAAGAATAATTAATGCGGTGTTATATCAGACTTCTGACTGTAGTGGAGGCCAATGAAATTGCACACCGCAATTCCTTCGTGCATCTTAGTGCCACAGATTTATAGTGCGCTGGATGGCGCATGTGCCTATTCTTCCCCGACGGAAGGCTACGCGATTACATTAATGCAAATGGTGGCCATCTATTGTTCTCCAGGCCCTTGTTGATGACAGGTGCATGATACGAGACATTTGCGTTGGCACTCCTGGAAGTGCCCATGATGCAGCTGTGTTTGCAGCATCGGATCTGTACAGGTGAGCCTACCTTTCAACATCCATTCTCAGTGCGATAACAACTGAATTAGTACTGTAACCTTCTTCCCTTAACACTAGAATTACCAGAGCCTACGAAAAAACTCGTAATTCCGTCCCACCTTAAACTGCTTCTTAAATCCCTTCACACCTCTCCATGCGCCCTTTGTCTTCTAAATGTGCTGATAAAGAGAAGCTTGGAGCAGCCGGCTATTCCATCCCCACCAATTTAGAGCGTGCACAACTTCTCTCAGCTCATGCCTTGATGGAGTATCTGGGAGTGAAGTGGAGTTTTAGAGTGGAAATAATAGATCGTTATTTGGAACACATGCATTTCATGTCTGTTCCGTTTCTACAGTAATCTGTGTCAACACATTGTTAAAACAGAAACGTTTTTTATATTCTAGTAGTAGATGACAAAATGTAGGCATAAACTATATAATGTATGAAGCCTGAAGTCCAAATAGCAAAGAAACATTTTCACAAGAATAACACAATTGCGCTTTTATTCAAAAATATAACTGCAGAAACAAAAAGCCACCTTAACATGCGACATTAACAGCAGTTTATTGTAACTGCCTCCGTGGTTCAATAGAATCAGCCTCCGCTTGGGAATCAAGAGGTCACGAGTTCGATCCTGCGCCCCTCCGTTTTGAGAAGTAAACTGCTCTTAGTCTTACTGTTTTAGAATAAAAGCATACATTTGATTTCAGTCTGTAACAGCCGGTGCAATTTATGATCCTTGTAAAGGTTAGCTTTTTTTTTAATTCACTTTTCATTCTCTCAGTCGCGTTCAGAATCAATCCATACAACCCCATCTGACACGGCTGTTTTCACTAAAGGCGCTATAGCTCTGCAGTGTACCACGATGCATACTAACGCCCCCCCACCCCCAAAGGTTCTGACACACAAACGCTGGTGAAGCTGCCTTCTTCGTATCTCACCGTCACTTGCTTTTCTTTTTATTCAGTTTTATTGAGTGTTCCTGCCAGTCCCGCATGTTGCTGTATGCTGTTTCTTTTGTACTCCAGGACATGCAGAGGAAAGAATGGTAAAGACCAGTAACCGGCTATATGCAATCATCAGACACTCCCCATCTGCCCGTGTCGTTCAAACACAGGAACATATATTGGTGTAAAAGTATAACAAAAGTGCACTTTTATTCAAGTGCACTTTTTCCATCGCCTTTTCCTGTAAGAAGCAATGTACACACTTCTCTCTATGCTGTGGTTTCTATTACACACCTGAAAGAAAGAGACAATACATGTGAACATATCCAGCATACAGCAACATGCGGGGACTGGCAGGAACACTCAATAAAACTGAATAAAAAGAAAATCAAGTGACGGTGAGATACGAAGAAGGCAAGCCAGCGTCTGTGTGTCAGAACCGGTGGGGCGTTAGTATGCATCGTGGTACAACGCAGAGCTATAGCGCGTCTGTATTCTGTTTCTTTTGTACTCCAGGACATGCAGAGGAGAGAATGGTAAAGAGCAGTAAGTTCGGCGCTATATGCAATCATCAGACACTCCCCATCTGCCCGTTGTTTTGTTATACTTTTCAATACTTTTATACTGCTCAAGCGGGCATGCTCAAAAATACACGTGTAATGCCACGAAAAGTGCGCAGACACTTCATTTCGCAAACAAAACAAGTGCACTTTTATTCAAAACTACCTGTATAACCGAAGAAAAAGAAAGCAAGTTACAGTAGGCGATTGATCGACAGCTTGCATGGTGCAATGCTAAGAAGTGCTGATTTTCATTCCGTGCTATATAAAATCATCACATTCAAATATTAACAGTTCCCACACACCCAAGGACCGTCCTTCCTACATTTACGACACGTGTACTTGTTGCCGTGTACACACTCTCTGTGCTATGGTTTCTATTACACTGAATGAGCACCTGACACTGTACTTTCTTCCCTGGGGAAGGTCCCCATCAGAGAATTTCCAGTTCCTGCATAAATTCACACCCATCTGCTGTTCGTTTTCAAATAATATTGCATTAGTGCGATTATATTTTCACATATATTGTCTCTTTCTTTCAGGTGTGTAATAGAAACCACAGCATAGAGAGAAGTGTGTACATTGCTTCTTACAGGAAAAGCGATGGAAAAAGTGCACTTGAATAAAAGTGCACTTTTGTTATACTTTTACACCAATATATGTTCCTGTGTTTGAATGACACGGGCAGATGGGGAGTGTCTGATGATTGCATATAGCGCCGAAGTTACTGGTCTTTACCATTCTTTCTCTGCATGTCCTGGAGTACAAAAGAAACAGCATACAGCAACATGCGGGGACTGGCAGGAACACTCAATAAAACTGAATAAAAAGAAAAGCAAGTGGCGGTGAGATACGAAGAAGGCAGCTTCAGCCAGCGTTGTGTGTCAGAACCGGGGGTGTTTGGCGTTAGTATGCATCGTGGTACACTGCAGAGCTATAGCGTCTTTAGTGAAAACAGCCGTGTCAGATGGGGTTGTATGGATTGATTCTGAAGCGACTGAGAGAATGAAAAGTGAATAAAAAAAAAGCTAACCTTTACAAAGATCATAAATTGCACGGCTGTTACAGACTGAAATCAAATGTATGCTTTTATTCTAAAACAGTAAGACTAAGAGCAGTTTACTTCTCAAAACGGAGGCGCAGGATCAAACTCGTGACCTCTTGATTCCCAAGCGGGGGCTGAGTCTATTGAACCACGGAGGCAGTTACAATAAACTGGTGTCAATGTCGCATGTTAAGGCGGCTTTTTGTTTCTGCAGTTATATTTTTGAATAAAAGCGCAATTGTGTTATTCTTGTGAAAATGTTTCTTTGCTATTTGGACTTCAGGCTTCATACATTATATAGTTTATGCCTACATTTTGTCATCTACTACTAGAATATAAAAACGTTTCTGTTTTAACAATGTGTTGACACAGATTACTGTAGAAACGGAACAGACATGAAATCGTGTGTTCCAAATAACGATCTATTATTTCCACTCTAAAACTCCACTTCACTCCCAGATACTCAATCAAGGCATGAGCTGAAAGAAGTTTGTGCACGTTCTAAATTGGTGGCAGGATGGAATAGCCGGCTGCTCCAAGCTTCTCTTTATCAGCACATTTAGAAGACAAAGGGCGCTGGCGGAGAGGTGTGAAGGGATTTAAGAAGCAGTTTAAAGTGGGACGGAATTACGAGTTTTTTCGTAGGCTCTAGTAATTCTAGTGTTAAGGTTTTTAATTAAAACCGAAATTTGAATTAATACAAAATAACGACATTTAATCAAAAAAAAACTAAAGTTAATATTAATGAGAGAATTTCTCACATATGTTAAAACATCTGCCATTTAATAATAATAAAAAAAATAGATAATGAAACACACGGTTTATTAAATTTTTTGACTGGCACAGTAAATTACCTTTGCAGTTTTTGTATTATTTAGACATCCTGAGAAACACCCCCAGGCTACAGTTGATGTGGAGGGAGTTCAGGTACCCCTTTTAGTAGCAGGAGACCCAGCCTATCCGCTACTGCATTGGCTCATCACGAGAAATAACGAGTCTCTTCATCAGACCATGCGAACCGCTCCGCTATTCTCATTTTGATTGCCGTGATGAAAATGTATCATGTGACACATTTATTTGCGTTAAAGCCCTTTTTCCAACAAAAAGTGTTTCCAATGTAATTGTTGCGATGTCTGAAGTATTGATATGGAATTTATGCGCTAAAGTTAAACGGAAAAATATTATGTCGACATGTACAACATTTTATCGATAATTAGCATTTCCATCAGCTAGAATTTGAAGCGCTAAATATTTTTTTGCAAAAACTCCTTGGATGGAAACCTGGTTTGTCTATCTATCTATCTATCTATCTATCTATCTATCTATCTATCTATCTATCTATCTATCTATCTATCTATCTATCTATCCCCACTGATTCTGCCAAGCCTGTTCACTTGGCTGTGGTTTTACTAGATATAGGGACAGTGTGAATCTAATTAACACAAGAATCCCTGAAGTCTATGATAAATCTCTTGGACAACCTTAAATTCCTTTGCACCTCTCCATCAGCGTCTTTTGTTTTGCAAATATGTTGATCAGCACAAGCAGCAAGCAGCCTGCTATCCCATCCCCCCACTGATGGAGCTAAAGTCAGTCGCAAAATTCTCAGAGCTCAAGTGTGTTTATTTGGGTGTGAAATGCCTGGAGCTGTATAGGGTCAATAATATATTGTTATTTGGAATACATGCATTTCATGTGTCTTCTGTATCTACAGCTATCTGTGTAAATGTAGGATGACAAGAGATGCGAGAAATGCAGGAAATGCTGAACACATACCTAAAGCAGAAACATGTTATACTAATAATGTCCAATTGACAAAAAGTGTAGTAAAGTACAGGTATATAAAGTGTGAAGACTTTAGTCCAAATATCAATTAAACATGTGCTTATATTCAAAAATATAACCAAAGAAAAAAAAATCATTCAGTTTACAAGTTGCTGTCAATGAGTTAAAAACCCAAACTCAAATATCAGTCGACAGGAAGTTGATATGTGTTCTTAGAATATGCAGAGGTAAGAACTGCTGCCTTATAACCAAAAGGTTGCTGGTTCGAGTCTGGGAATCTCTGTGTTTTGAATTACAACCCACGGGCAAAGACTTTCCAAGTATGTGGTCATAAAGCTTATGAAGTCGTTTCTGGACAAAGGCAGAACCGTTACAACAGACAGCTTCTTCACAGCGATTTCGCTGGCTAAGCCCTGGGCTGGTGGCGAACATATATCTGGTCATGTACCCCCACTGAAGCTGGAGACACGTGAAACGTAGCCCATTAGGCATGGCATGGCTCCACACCAGCAAGCCGGGCTTCTAACCTATTTCAAGTTTGAGAATAGGTTGAGATTGTTTCGGCCCCAAGGCCTCTTATCATTCACTTTACCAGATAAAACTGCATCAGTGAGTGCCAGCTTGTGATGGTGTGGGTCCTGCTCCATGCTCCAATTTCCAGATTTGGGAGCCCTTGATCCCAACACCGTTGGTAATGTAAGCGGATGTGCTGGCAGATGAGGACAAATCACACTGGGAGCAAGGGGAAGGTGTAAAGTGTGCAAGGGCTTTTATTAAAAACAATCAAAACTAAACAGTGTCCAAATAAAGTGTAGTGCTCAAAGTAAATAAATAAATAATCCATAAAAGCAGGTGCAATAAGTGGAGGTTAAAAATCAATACTGCGGTGGGCTGGCACCCTGCCTGGGGTATGTGTTCTGCCTTGCGGTGTGTGTTGGCTGGGATTGGCTCCAGCAGAGCACTGTGACCCTGTAGTTAGGATATTGCAGGTTGGATAATGGATGGATGGATAAAATCAATAAATCATCATTTAAAATGAGGTTAAGATCAACATGCTGGAAGCAGTTCCTTTTCAAACACCCGGTGCCTTCTTCTTTCTAACTGGCGGCTTTGCAACAAGGGAGTCACCCGACCTGCAGTGGCAGCTGACCTTCTCCTGGTCCGGTTGCCTTCTTTCCCCTGGCTACGTACAGCTGTATTGCTGGACCGAGACTCTGGTTCCCCAGCGATCAGGGTGCTCACACTGGGCTCTACCTCCTAAGCCTCCTCAACTCCTTCCACAGTGATTCGTCCACATTTCTGATCACTCCCACTCATCTGAACTTTTCAGCTGGAGCGACTGCTTCTTTCTGCCCCCGAGTGTCAGCCAAACACTCCTGCCAGGGGCAATTCTCTCAGATGCCTACCTTCACACTCACGAGCCTGCTCTTCCTGCTCACTCACTCCCACACTGGCTCTTTTCTCCTCTCACCTTGCTTTGCTCTCCACTAACCTCTGTTCTGTGATCGTTTTTCCTTCGATCTTTTTTCTTTTTCTCCCCCTCCGCACTTGCACTCCTCCTTTTTATAATGGGGAAGTGGCACAGGTGTGGTGATTATCAGCTCCTGGCATCAACTACAGACACAGGAACGAGGGGAGGGTGACTGGGTAGGGCGCAGCGGGCAGGTTGATTCCTCGGCCCTGGGAAGCGGAAAACTCTGTAACACCAGCGGTGGCTGCCGCCAGCCACCTTCTCTCCCTGGCCATTTGCTGCTGACCCGGAGGAACTGCCCCTAGTGGGGCCAAATCCACCCGGGTGGTAGTCCTGGGCCCACGCACCCTCTTCTGGGGAGTCAGGGTCGGAGGGGCAGAGTAATCCGCCAACACCAGGACGGTTGACCCAGGTGGCCCTCCTGGATGAATCCTTCAGTTCACGCCTTCTGGAACTCTCTCTTCAAAGTTCGTTTCAACTATCCCTTATGGTACCTGTTGGCTATCGGTCTAGTGCTGGTATTTAGCCTTGGATGGATGGATCTGGGCCCCCTCCAGACACGGCCCCAGTTTGGCAGCCGCACTACCAATGGTGGGGTGCCAGTGCATGTGCAAGCACATTTCAGGACCACACTGGCTCTGATCTCAAGAGTTCTGCAAACTCCCCAGCCGCACCAACAGCAAGCAGTGGCGATTATTCAGGAAGGTGACCTTCAGACAGGAGTAGCCCCAGCAGGGGCATTCAATGTGATCAATGTGTCCTGCAATTCTACTTTAGTTCTGCAGCTAGCTAGCTACGTCCTTCATCAACACATGAGCCAAGTGATCCACTTCCAAGACTAGTCTCATGTCTCTTGCTATCAAATCACTGGGCCGTGGGCTGGACCCAGTCAATGTCAAAAGCCCAACGAGGAGGATAAAGTGAGGAGGTGCTAAGCACAGGTGACATGGGTGCCCAGAGTTTGCCTCCTCCAACCCGGGTGGGGAGGAAGGCACATGGGTCATTGAACTGTGTAGCCAAAGCAGACAAGTCGGTGCCTGGGTAATCCAACCGGCTGATAGAGGGAGGCCTGGCAGGCCATGTGTCCAGCTACACCTTGGGGAGGATCTCCCCACATGGGCAGGGGGAGTCGGGCATAGAAACTTGACAAGGAGGGCGTTCTAGGTAGATGCCCTCACCCAACCCCCTTCTTCTGTAGAGGGGAGGCAGGCCCGAGACAGATATGCTGAGAGAGAGACGGGGCCATGTGGCCATGTGGCCTCAGTCTACACAGGACCCCCAGTGGGAGGTAATCGGTAATGATCCTTCCGCAGGTTCACCTATGGAGACTTTGTTATGACTTTGACTTCCTCTAGATAGTTAAGTTTGATCGTCTTCTCAGTGCTTAACCAGAGGCCGTGAGTAACCTCGGCATGGCCAATCCAAGGAACTCATTAAAACATACAATCGGTGGTAGCGACGGGCGGTGTGTACAAAGAGCAGGGACTTAATCAGTACAAGCTTTTGACCCGCACTTACTGGGAATTCCTTGTTCATGGGGAACAATTGTAATTGCAACAATTGTCCTGGTCTCCATCACAAATGGGGTTCAACGGCTTACCCACACCTCTCTCCACCAGGTAGACACACGTTGATCACGTTCATTGTAGTTGTTGTACAGCCCCAGACATCTAAGGGCATCACAGACCTGTTATTGCTCCATCTCACGTGGATGAAAGCCACTTGTCCATCTAAGAAGTTGGATGCCGACCGCTCGGGGGTTGTGTAACTATTTAGAAGGAAGGAGTCTCGTTTATTATCGGAATTAACCAGACAAATCACTCCACCAACTAAGAGCAGCCATGCACCACCACCCACAGAATCAAGAAAGAGTTATCAATCTGGCGATCTTCTCTGTGTCCAGGCCAAGTGAGGTTTCCCATGTTGAGTCAAATTAAGCCACAGGCTCCACTCCTTGTGGTGCCCTTTCGTCAATTCCGTCAAGTTTCAGCTTTGCAACCATACTCCCCCTGAAACCCAAAGACTTTGGTTTCCCAGTTGGCTGCCCAGTGGGTCATGGGAATAACGCCGCCGGATCGGCAGTTGGCATTGTTTATTGTTGGAACTACAGTGGTATCTGATTGTCTTCAAACCTCTGAATTTCATTCTTGATGAATGAAAACATTCTTGAGAAATGCTTTTGCTGTCGCTTGTCGTGCGCCGGTCCAAGAATTTCACCTCTAATGGTGCAACACGAATGGCCCCAGTTCAGGAAAACCAGAAAATAGTAGTGGAGTCCTATTCCATTATTCAAATCTGCAGTATTCGGGCAAGGGGGCCTGCTTGGAAGACTCTCATTTTTACAAAGTAAATGCTTTGGACCCCGTGGGACACTCAGTCAAGATCATCGGGGGATGCCTGAAAGGCAGGGGGCTGGGACAGGTGGTAGCTTGCCTTATGGTGGACCGCCAGCTTGATCCCAAGATCCAAGTGTAACAATCAACTACCACCAAGCTGAGTTACTAACACACCAAGGTTGAATTCTAGAATGTTCACATTGTGACAAAACCAAAATATATTTAGAATTTAGATTTAACTCATCAACAACTACAGATACTGGAACATACACGTCTATGTATACAGAACTTCAGTGTTAGAATAAACTCAAGAAAATTAGTTTAATTTTCAACTTTTCCACCAAATAAGGGAATAGTCTCCGTTTTCTTTACAAAAATAGGATTGATCTCACCCATCCTATGTAGATATTCCTAACTTCATCAAATGCTGGTTATCTTTTTCTTTTTCTAGAGTCAGGGAAAATCCAGTAAGTATAATTTGTTAAATTATCTGGAAGCTTCTCCATTCCACCTAAAACTCCACGATCCTTTGCAATCATTAAGATCCGTGCCAGCAGCTTACTCTCCAGACCTGTTTTCCCAAGATGGAGGATCTCCTCTTTTTTTTTCCTTTTCTAGTATTTTTATCTACCTTCCTCAGGATTATGAGCTTCCTGTTACACTTTGAATCAACATAAAAGTCCTTCCTGTATTCACATTACCTCTGGCAGTCTTTTCAAAATAAAAGCTTAGCAAGGAATTGGAGTTTCACTAACACTCCAATCCCTTCCAAGTGTAAAATTCTAGTTAACTGTGCCTTTGTCACACAAGCACAAGCTTTTTAACTTCAGCAACTTTAATATACAGCATTGAAGCTCAAATTACAGCAGCATGTGATTTTGTGGTTTAACCAATCAGTGAAGCCTTATTCTGTGTCAAAAAAATGCCTTGAATGCAAATCACTTATGAGAACCAAATGAATAAATAAGGGCCGCACCTTTTCTGCAGTGAGTATGCCTTCTGCTAATCCGGTAGTTGCGGGGATCTCCCCTTTTTGCAAGCAGAAATAAAAAGAGATGACAAGCTTCCTCATGCGTGGTTCTTTGAAGTGAGTGTTTCTTCTTATTCTTCTTCTTTTTATCATTTTCAATCCTTACTTATAATTTTCTTTTAGGTGATGATGACTGGTAATTTAACCAACGACCAACGAAAGTGGATATTTAAACAATACTGGAGGACAGAAAATGGCATAAAGATTCGACAGAAATGGGCTGAACAATTTGATACACCAGCACCAGGTAGACAAATAATTTACAGAATGCACGTTAAATTCAACAAAACTGGGTCCATCTATAATGCCCCAAAAATTGGTCGACCAGTGAAGTGTTCAAAACCAGGAAAATGACTTGTTAGTGGTTCTGGCATTTACAGAATGCACCAGAAATACAAAAAAAGAGCTTGTTTTGAGTTGGGCACTTCCCGTAGATCTTTGAGTCGTGCAATGCGACGTTTATGTTTGAAAATACGAGATCGGCTAAGATTGATTCATGAGTTATTAGAGGATGACCCAGATTGCCATTTACAATTCTGTAAAATGGTTATGAATGAAGAAAGACAAGCCAATGGCATCACTGATAAAATTACCTGGTCCCATGAAGCTCATTTTAAACTTTCAGGTGCTGTAAATCGTCACAACTGTGTTTACTATTGTACAGAAAATCCCCATGTAAACATAGAAGAACAGTTGAATCAGCCAGGGGTTACAGTATGGGCGGGTCTTTCAGTACCATGTACTATAACATGGAGACTGGGTAAGATGTTCAAATGACATGGCGTTTTCAAATAGTGATGTTTTCATGTATGAATGTGTATGTGTGCGAGAGAGAGAGAGACAGAGACAGATTTAATGTCATTCAAGTGGTTACTGGAATATCAAATAAACACTTTCAAAAAGGTATAATGAAACAAGTGTGCTTTTATTCCAGAATAAAAATGAATAACGAAAAATTCAAGTGACAACAAGATACCAAGAAGACAGGATTCACCAGCATTTGTGCATCTGCTAACATCCCTTCAGCGATATCTTTTCAGTTAGCAAAACTATACACCGGCTCTTAAAGACTGAAATCAATGGCTTCTTCTTTTTGGGCGCATACACCATGAGCATTGCACTGCCAGATCTAAACAGCAGCATGCCGAATTGCTTGCATAATGAAGTGACTTTAGCTGCTGGTGGAAGTCCCATTTTACTCTGTGGTGCCAAGCAGAGTTGCGATGCAGTCTATTAGCGGGCGAAAGAGCTGTGAAGAAGCTGTCTGTTGTGACGATTCTGCCTTTGTCCTTTCTGATACTGGTCACAGGACATTGTATCTTTGATTGCTGGTACAACAAATATATCTGAGCAGGCATCAATCACAGTACCAACTGTGGTCATCGCTGCTATTGTGAAAAGAATGGAGATAAATGGCATCAACTCAGAGAGGGAGAGGCAAGTTCATTGTACCATGTGAGCGTCACTGACAGAATGAAACTGAATAACAAAAAAAAAGTGCTAACTTTTACAAGTAGCCAAAATTTACAGCGAGTGTTACAGACTCAAATCAAATGTATGTTTTTTAAAATGATATTAATAATAATAGTAGCTCACTACTTCGAGATTCCTGGACTTGAACCGGCAACCTTTTTGGTTATAAGGCAGCTGTTCTTACCTCAGCACCATCCAAGAACACGTATCAAATTTCTGTAGACTGATATTTGATTTTGGCTTTGTACCTCATTGTCTGCAACATGTAAACTAAATGATTTTTTTTCTTTGGTTATATCCTTGAATTAAAGCACACATGTTTATTTGATATTTGGACTAAAGTCTTCACACATTATACACTTCAAGTCATTAGTTAGTATAACATGGAAAAAGTTTCTGTTTTACTTATGTGTTCAGCAGTTCCTGTCATCCTACACTTACACAGATCATTGTAGACATGGCACACACATGAAATGTATGGATTCCAAATAAAGATATATTATCTACCCTCTACAACTCCAGGTACCTCACCGTCAGGTAAAGAGACTTGAGTGGGTGAACGTATTCCCAGAGTTTTGGGATAGCAGGCTGCTTGCTGCTTATGCTGATCGATGCATTTTCAAAACAAAAGGCGCTGATGGAGAGGTGCGAAGGAATTTAAGGTGGCCCGGGATTACAAGTTTTTTTGTAGGCTTCAGGAATTCTTTTGTTAAATGACGAGGGCCTCTGGAGAAGTGATGAAGATGGACAGCTTGCTCTACAAGTGAGGCCATTATCGGTTATTTCTGCTCAGAAGTGTCTCTGTTGTTATTTTGGACTGTGCCAAAAAAACTAATTTTAAAAAGTAGTGGACATGTGAATAAAGAATTAAAAATGAGGGGTTCATTGAAAAGCGAAGGTGATTTGGATGACACTCTCTGAAGAAAGGAACTCCAAGTACGTAAAACTCCCTTATAAAATTTGGGTAATGGAGTGAGATCAAACCTGCTCAAGTCCATTAGCAATAACTGCACATCAAAACTCAAATTTTCAATCTTATGGAAAAATGAAAGAGCCAGTTTTTTCCAAATTAAGGGTTCCAAAGAAAAAAACAGGCGTTGTAAAACCATCAACCTGAAACTAGCAGCCTTACAGCAGACATCAATCAGCCCTTGTCCTCCTTCCTCCACCGGTAAACTGATGAGCCCTTTCTTGAGCCAGTGCATGCCATTCCAAAAAAAAAGTCAACTAATAATTTTTGTATGGAGTGTAAAAGTCCTGCTGGCGGGTCAACACTCCTCAGTCTGTGCCACAGCATGGAGGCCACGAGATTGTTAATAATGAGAACTCTTCCTCTAAAAGAGAGTTTAGGTGCAATCCACTGCCATTTTTTTAACCTCAAGTCAATCTGTTGTAAAAAGCCCTCCCAGTTGTCCTTTTCAGTGTCCTCACCACCCAGCACAACCCCGAGATAACGGAAAGCTTTCCTATTCCAGCCCAGCCCTGATGGCAAGACTGGCGGAGGACGATGTGCCCAGTCCCCTGATAAATATGCATTCCCCTTTTCCCAGTTAACTTTAGCAGAAGATGCTCCTTCAAAAAGTGTTAAACATTTACACACAGCGGAGACGTCTGCATCAGAATCCACAAACACCACGACGTCATCTGCATAGGCCAGAAATTTAAACGTTAAAGTTAGGAATTGTGAATCCCTGTAGGTGTTTATCAAGCTGCTTAAGAAAAGGTTCGATGGAGATGGCATATAACATCCCTGACAAAGGACACCCCTGACGAATCCCCCTGGTCACAGAATGGCCGGCTTAACACTCTTGATCTAACGACAGAACGGCAACATCGATATTGAAAGCTTTCGATGCAGAAATGATGTCCCTCAGCACAAATATGTTGTCGTGGATTTGTCTGTCCGGTAAGCAGTAGGACTGGTAGGGGTTGATGATGCTGCCCATCACTTTTCTCAGCCTCGTCGCTAATCCCTTTGAGATGATTTTATAATCTGAGCAGAGTAAGCTCACGGGCCGCCAGTTCTTCAGAAGGCAGAGGTTGCCTTTCTTAGGTAGCAACGTGACTACAGCTCGGCGACAGCTGACCGGAAGCTCCCTGCTTGCAAACTGTCCTGTACCACCTCGAAGAAGTCCAAACCTAATAACGGCCAAAAATGTTTATAGAATTCAACCGGTAAGCCATCAATTCCGGCGTCTTCCCAGTATTTAGACTCGAGTGCAATTGTGAGTTCTTGAAAAGTGAGGTCGTTGTCCATAAACACGGCTAAATCATCAGAAATGTGAGGCAGTCCTTGTAGCAAAGTGGCTGAAGAAGAGAAACTGAGCGGCTCCTTTGAAAACAAAGTCTCGTAAAAAGACACAGCAAAGTCCCGGATGTCTTCAGGCTCTCTCAGCTCTTCTCCAGTGTCTTTTTGGAGGACATGAATAACTTTTCCTTGGGCTTCCTTCTTTTCCAAAGCAAAGAAAAATTTTGTAGGTGCATCGAGGTGGTTAAGTTTTTGAAATCGAGAACGTATTAAAGCTCCGTGAGCTCGAAGTTCCAATAAATCCCGTAGTGTTGTTTTCTTTGTGGTTAGGTTGTTCAGCAGATCTTCAGAGTAGCCATTTAGCAGAGTCTGATGGATCTCGGTGATCTCCTCCTCGAGTTTCTTCATTTTTAAAATACAGGCCTTGGTGACGTGTTCAGTGTACTGTTGACAGAACTGACGAATCTGCACCTTGGACACGTCCCACCACTGTCTCAGGGATCCGAACTGCAGTTTGGTGGAACTCCACTGCTTCCAGAAGAAATTAAAACATTCCACAAAGTGATTGTCCTGAAGGAGAGTTGTGTTGAAGTGCCAGTAAGATTTATGGAGATGGGAGGAGAAAAGTAACAGAAACCAGAGAGTGATCGGAAAAAGCGACAGGAGTGATGAGAGTGTTAGTTAATAAATTGAGGTGCCGTTTTGAACTGTAAAACGATCTAAGCGAGCAAAACGAGAGGTGCCCTCTGCTCCCTGTGAGCCACGTGAACTGTCTGTCAGCTGGAAAGTGAGAGCGCCACACATCGACCAAGTCATAGGTCTCGACGATTTCCTTGAGTTTCTTAACTGACCCCAAGTGCGGCTCGGCCCCATTTCTATCCATAAACCAGTCCTCTGTACAATTAAAATCCCCCCCCAGCACGACGATCTCATTATTTGTAAATTCATCCAAAACCCCCCTTAATAATTCAAAAAAATCCACCCTGGCAGTGCCGTTATTGGGGGCATAAACATTAATAAAAACCAACGAGTGGGGGCCCTCCTCTGCCTTCACAACTAAAAGTCTGCCAGCCATAACCTCAGTCACCTTTGTGATTTTTAACAGGGAGGTTTTACTAATCAGCACCGCCACCCCTGAGCTCACACTGGTGCCATGACTGAAAAATCCCGTCCCTCCCCAGTCCTGCAACCAGGCAGCCTGACTCTGTGGATCTGAGTGGGTCTCTTGTAGAAAACTCACATCTAAGTGCTTTTGTTTCAAAAAATCACAGATCAAGGTCCTCTTTAAATTATCTCGACAGCCATTGACATTTAGGGTACCCACGTGTAACTCAGCCATAGGTACAACACAAAAGAAACACAAAACACACCAGAAAACCAAGAGATTCACTTTCATGACTGCAGTATCCATCAGGACTTATTTTGAAGGATCTTGCGCACTCTGCTCATTACGTTTTTTAACCTGGTGGTCTCCTTTTGGTCCAACCCTAAATTAGCTGCATTGCTTTATATTTTTTGCTGAGCTCAAAAAGAGTTCAAGGTCTGGAAAATAATCCTGCACTTGAACACCCCTCTTTCCCTCTAAATATTCCAAGAACTTTCTGATGCTCTTAGTGCTGTAACCCCTTTAGGCTCCATTCCAAACACTGAGAAGGTGTTATCAGAAATGTCGGAGGTATTCTCTCCTTCACCCTCCACACCTTCACCACTATCTGCAATATCCTTCTTTTTAACTGATACCATTTGTTTTTTGGACCGATTGTCTGACATTAAAATCTTTTTTGCGCCCGTGGTGGACTCCACTGCTTCCTTTCTTTTCCTAGTGGTGATTTGTGAGGTCTCCTTACACTCACTCGACTCCACACTCACATCCATCTTGTCTGCCTCACTCACTGCTGCTCTCCTTACACCTTTGACTTCCTTCCTACTGCTGCTGCTTGCATTTTGTTCAGTGTCCAGGTCCAACTCAAGATTGCCCTCAGTAGTAACTACATTAGGCATGACTACATTTGTCTCACTATTAGTGGGCAGTGTTGCACCACTTGGAGACGACAGATCATCTCTTGCTGTATCATTACAGCCCCCTTCATCCTGAAGCAGGGTGACATTCTCATTACTGCAGACTTCTGCAGCCTGACCAGCGAGGGCCTCCTCAGTCTCAGCTGTGCGCCCTTCTATAAGGACGGAGGCTCCTTCACCTGGGACACTGGGCTTTGATTAAAAGTGAAATTGTGGTTTGTTCTCAATTATTGGAGGAAGACAACAAGAGTTTTAAAGATTCAACTGTGTTGGCTTCAAGGATGGGCATACGATCAATAAGAACGGTCAATTATTTACTGTCCTTTATGGCAAAAGACCTCATTAGGCTTAGAGAAAATCAGGGGAACTCGACTTCAGTACATCCAAAGACGGAGGAGGAGGAGGAGGAGGACTGTTTTCTGATCTGGAGGTGGAACCTAAATTAGACATGAATGGTGTAAGGGAGGACTCGATTTTAAGGTTTGATAGACAAAAAAAATGTTTTTTTCGATCTTTAACTAAAAAAGACGTGTATGTGTACTGCATTAAAGTTTTTCATTTTCCAAATCTAAAAAACACCATCATGACGCACTGGACTGAAAAAGCACCATCCAAGAACACGTATCAAATTTCTGTAGACTGATATTTGATTTTGGCTTTATACCTCATTGTCTGCAACATGTAAACTAAATGATTTTTTTTCTTTGGTTATATCCTTGAATTAAAGCACACATGTTTATTTGATATTTGGACTAAAGTCTTCACACATTATACACTTCAAGTCATTAGTTAGTATAACATGGAAAAAGTTTCTGTTTTACTTATGTGTTCAGCAGTTCCTGTCATCCTACACTTACACAGATCATTGTAGACATGGCACACACATGAAATGTATGGATTCCAAATAAAGATATATTATCTACCCTCTACAACTCCAGGTACCTCACCGTCAGGTAAAGAGACTTGAGTGGGTGAGGCATATTCCCAGAGTTTTGGGATAGCAGGCTGCTTGCTGCTTATGCTGATCGATGCATTTTCAAAACAAAAGGCGCTGATGGAGAGGTGCGAAGGAATTTAAGGTGGCCCGGGATTACAAGTTTTTTTGTAGGCTTCAGGAATTCTTTTGTTAAATGACGAGGGCCTCTGGAGAAGTGATGAAGATGGACAGCTTGCTCTACAAGTGAGGCCATTATCGGTTATTTCTGCTCAAAGTGTTCTCTGTTGTTATTTTGGACTGTGCCAAAAACTAATTTTAAAAAGTAGTGGACATGTGAATAAAGAATTAAAATGAGGGGTTCATTGAAAAGCGAAGGTGATTTGGATGACACTCTCTGAAGAAAGGAACTCAAGTACGTAAAACTCCCTTATAAAATTTGGGTAATGGAGTGAGATCAAACCTGCTCAAGTCCATTAGCAATAACTGCACATCAAAACTCAAATTTTCAATCTTATGGAAAAATGAAAGAGCCAGTTTTTTCCAAATTAAGGGTTCCAAAGAAAAAAACAGGCGTTGTAAAACCATCAACCTGAAACTAGCAGCCTTACAGCAGACATCAATCAGCCCTTGTCCTCCTTCCTCCACCGGTAAACTGATGAGCCCTTTCTTGAGCCAGTGCATGCCATTCCAAAAAAAGTCAACTAATAATTTTTGTATGGAGTGTAAAAGTCCTGCTGGCGGGTCAACACTCCTCAGTCTGTGCCACAGCATGGAGGCCACGAGATTGTTAATAATGAGAACTCTTCCTCTAAAAAGAGAGTTTAGGTGCAATCCACTGCCATTTTTAACCTCAAGTCAATCTGTTGTAAAAGCCCTCCCAGTTGTCCTTTCAGTGTCCTCACCACCCAGCACAACCCGAGATACGGAAAGCTTTCCTATTCCAGCCCAGCCCTGATGGCAAGACTGGCGGAGGACATGTGCCCAGTCCCCTGATAAATATGCATTCCCCTTTTCCCAGTTAACTTTAGCAGAAGATGCTCCTTCAAAAAGTGTTAAACATTTACACACAGCGGAGACGTCTGCATCAGAATCCACAAACACCACGACGTCATCTGCATAGGCCAGAAATTTAAACGTTAAAGTTAGGAATTGTGAATCCCTGTAGGTGTTTATCAAGCTGCTTAAGAAAGGTTCGATGGAGATGGCATATAACATCCCTGACAAAGGACACCCCTGACGAATCCCCCTGGTCACAGCGAATGGCCGGCTTAACACTCTTGATCTAACGACAGAACGGCAACATCGATATTGAAAGCTTTCGATGCAGAAATGATGTCCCTCAGCACAAATATGTTGTCGTGGATTTGTCTGTCCGGTAAGCAGTAGGACTGGTAGGGGTTGATGATGCTGCCCATCACTTTTCTCAGCCTCGTCGCTAATCCCTTTGAGATGATTTTATAATCTGAGCAGAGTAAGCTCACGGGCCGCCAGTTCTTCAGAAGGCAGAGGTTGCCTTTCTTAGGTAGCAACGTGACTACAGCTCGGCGACAGCTGACCGGAAGCTCCCTGCTTGCAAACTGTCCTGTACCACCTCGAAGAAGTCCAAACCTAATAACGGCCAAAAATGTTTATAGAATTCCAACGGTAAGCCATCAATTCCGCGTCTTCCCAGTATTTAGACTCGAGTGCAATTGTGAGTTCTTGAAAAGTGAGGTCATTGTCCATAAACTCGGCTAAATCATCAGAAATGTGAGGCAGTCCTTGTAGCAAAGTGGCTGAAGAAGAGAAACTGAGCGGCTCCTTTGAAAACAAAGTCTCGTAAAAAGACACAGCAAAGTCCCGGATGTCTTCAGGCTCTCTCAGCTCTTCTCCAGTGTCTTTTTGGAGGACATGAATAACTTTTCCTTGGGCTTCCTTCTTTTCCAAAGCAAAGAAAAATTTTGTAGGTGCATCGAGGTGGTTAAGTTTTTGAAATCGAGAACGTATTAAAGCTCCGTGAGCTCGAAGTTCCAATAAATCCCGTAGTGTTGTTTTCTTTGTGCTTAGGTTGTTCAGCAGATCTTCAGAGTAGCCATTTAGCAGAGTCTGATGGATCTCGGTGATCTCCTCCTCGAGTTTCTTCATTTTTAAAATACAGGCCTTGGTGACGTGTTCAGTGTACTGTTGACAGAACTGACGAATCTGCACCTTGGACACGTCCCACCACTGTCTCAGGGATCCGAACTGCAGTTTGGTGGAACTCCACTGCTTCCAGAAGAAATTAAAACATTCCACAAAGTGATTGTCCTGAAGGAGAGTTGTGTTGAAGTGCCAGTAAGATTTATATTTTTGTGGAGATGGGAGGAGAAAAGTAACAGAAACCAGAGAGTGATCGGAAAAAGCGACAGGAGTGATGAGAGTGTTAGTTAATAAATTGAGGTGCCGTTTTGAACTGTAAAAGCGATCTAAGCGAGCAAACGAGAGGTGCCCTCTGCTCCCTTTGAGCCACGTGAACTGTCTGTCAGCTGGAAAGTGAGAGCCACACATCGACCAAGTCATAGGTCTCGGCGATTTCCTTGAGTTTCTTAACTGACCCCAAGGCTCGGCCCCATTTCTATCCATAAACCAGTCCTCTGTACAATTAAAATCCCCCAGCACGACGATCTCATTATTTGTAAATTCATCCAAAACCCCCCTTAATAATTCAAAAAAATCCACCCTGGCAGTGCCGTTATTGGGGGCATAAACATTAATAAAAACCAACGAGTGGGGGCCCTCCTCTGCCTTCACAACTAAAAGTCTGCCAGCCATAACCTCAGTCACCTTTGTGATTTTTAACAGGAGGTTTTACTAATCAGCACCGCCACCCCTGAGCTCACACTGGTGCCATGACTGAAAAATCCCGTCCCTCCCCAGTCCTGCAACCAGGCAGCCTGACTCTGTGGATCTGAGTGGGTCTCTTGTAGAAAACTCACATCTAAGTGCTTTTGTTTCAAAAAATCACAGACCAAGGTCCTCTTTAAATTATCTCGACAGCCATTGACATTTAGGGTACCCACGTGTAACTCAGCCATAGGTACAACACAAAAGAAACACAAAACACACCAGAAAACCAAGAGATTCACTTTCATGACTGCAGTATCCATCAGGACTTATTTTGAAGGATCTTGCGCACTCTGCTCATTACGTTTTTTAACCTGGTGGTCTCCTTTTGGTCCAACCCTAAATTAGCTGCATTGCGCTTTATATTTTTTGCTGAGCTCAAAAAGAGTTCAAGGTCTGGAAAATAATCCTGCACTTGAACACCCCTCTTTCCCTCTAAATATTCCAAGAACTTTCTGATGCTCTTAGTGCTGTAACCCCCTTTAGGCTCCAATCCAAACACTGAGAAGGTGTTATCAGAAATGTCGGAGGTATTCTCTCCTTCACCCTCCACACCTTCACCACTATCTGCAATATCCTTCTTTTTAACTGATACCATTTGTTTTTTGGACCGATTGTCTGACATTAAAATCTTTTTTAGCACTCATGGTGGACTCCACTGCTTCCTTTCTTTTCCTAGTGGTGATTTGTGAAGTCTCCTTACACTCACTCGACTCCACACTCACATCCATCTTGTCTGCCTCACTCACTGCTGCTCTCCTTACACCTTTGACTTCCTTCCTACTGCTGCTGCTTGCATTTTGTTCAGTGTCCAGGTCCAACTCAAGATTGCCCTCAGTAGTAACTACATTAGGCATGACTACATTTGTCTCACTATTAGTGGGCAGTGTTGCACCACTTGGAGACGACAGATCATCTCTTGCTGTATCATTACAGCCCCCTTCATCCTGAAGCAGGGTGACATTCTCATCACTGCAGACTTCTGCAGCCTGACCAGCGAGGGCCTCCTCAGTCTCAGCTGTGCGCCCTTCTATAAGGACGGAGGCTCCTTCACCTGGGACACTGGGCTTTGATTAAAAGTGAAATTGTGGTTTGTTCTCAATTATTGGAGGAAGACAACAAGAGTTTTAAAGATTCAACTGTGTTGGCTTCAAGGATGGGCATACGATCAATAAGAACGGTCAATTATTTACTGTCCTTTATGGCAAAAGACCTCATTAGGCTTAGAAAATCAGGGGAACTCGACTTCAGTACATCCAAAGACGGAGGAGGAGGAGGAGGAGGACTGTTTTTCTGATCTGGAGGTGGAACCTAAATTAGACATGAATGGTGTAAGGGAGGACTCGATTTTAAGGTTTGATAGACAAAAAAAATGTTTTTTTCGATCTTTAACTAAAAAAGACGTGTATGTGTACTGCATTAAAGTTTTCATTTTCCAAATCTAAAAACACCATCATGACGACTGGACTGAAAAATTAAATGTAAAGTAGGAGGTCAGGCCAGCATGGAAGAATTTTATAAACCACCTAATAATAAGAGAGCAGGCGATTTACAATGGAGAATTGTACACGGGGTCATCGCTACTAATGTGTTTTTAAGTAAAATTCAAAGTGATGTGAGCGATAAATGTGCTTTCTGTGGGGAGAGAAAGACTGTATATCATTTATTCTTGTATTGTACGAGACTGCAAACTCTGTTTATGTACTTTCAAAAAATATGTGAAAAATGTAATGTTTCTTTTGATGATCAGAAATGTATTTGGGGCTTGAAATACAACAAAAAATCTAAATCAAAACTTCAACTTTTAAATTATTTATTTGGGCAGGCAAAATTATCCATTTTAAGAAGCCGTAATAATAAACAGAGTAGTTTGTTACCAGATGATGTACTGTTTATTTTCAAATTTTATGTAATTTCAAGAATTAGGCTGGAATTTACTTATTATAAAACAATGTGTAATATTGAAGAATTTGAAAAAGTGTGGGGAGTGAAGGGGGTGCTGTGCTCTATTGAGGAGGAGCAACTAAAAATTAATTTGGAATAACAAAGAAGAATAGCGGGTGAGCGATTGTTATGTTAAACGTTAGAAGGATTAGACAGAGTACTGAATACTATATACAGACTTGTGTACTTAACTTAATGTGTGGGGACTGGGGAGTAGTGGAGGAGTAAAAAATAATAACTGGGAATGAAAAGTATTGGTAGGCATCAACAATATGTTTTAACACTAGAATTACCAGAGCCTACGAAAAAACTCGTAATTCCGTCCCACCTTAAACTGCTTCTTAAATCCCTTCACACCTCTCCGCCAGCCTTTGTCTTCTAAATGTGCTGATAAAGAGAAGCCGGCTATTCCATCCCCCCACCAATTTAGAACGTGCACGAACTTCTCTCAGCTCATGCCTTGATTGAGTATCTGGGAGTGAAGTGGAGTTTTAGAGTGGAAATAATAGATCGTTGTTTGGAACACACGCATTTCATGTCTGTTCCGTTTCTACAGTAATCTGTGTCAACACATTGTTAAAACAGAAACTTTTTTATATTCTAGTAGTAGATGACAAAATGTAGGCATAAACTATATAATGTATGAAGCCTGAAGTCCAAATAGCAAAGAAACATTTTCACAAGAATAACACAATTGCACTTTTATTCAAACATATAACTGCAGAAAGAAAAAGCCGCCTTAACATGCGACATTGACACCAGTTTACTATAACTGACTCCGTGGTTCAATAGATTCAGCCCCGCTTGGGAATCAAGGGTCACGGTTCGATCCTGCGCCTCTGTTTTGAGAAGTAAACTGCTCTTAGTCTTACTGTTTTAGAATAAAACATACATTTGATTTCAGTCTGTAACAGCCGTGCAATTTATGATCTTTGTAAAGGTTAGCTTTTTTTTTTATTCACTTTTCACTCTCTCAGTCGCTGCTCAGAATCAATCCATACAACCCCATCTGACACGGCTGTTTTCACTAAAGACGCGCTTATAGCTCTGCAGTGTACCACGATGCATACTAACGCCCCGGTTCTGACACACAAACGCTGGCAAGCTGCCTTCTTCGTGATCTCACCGCACTTGCTTTTCTTTTTATTCAGTTTTATTGAGTGTTCCTGCCAGTCCCCGATGTTGCTGTATGCTTTTCTTTTGCACCCAGGACATGCAGAGAAAGAATGGTAAAGACCAGTAACTTCGGCGCTATATGCAATCATCAGACACTCCCCATCTGCCCGTGTCGTTCAAACACAGGAACATATATTGGTGTAAAAGTATAACAAAAGTGCACTTTTATTCAAGTGCACTTTTTCCATCGCCTTTTCCTGTAAGAAGCAGTGTACACACTTCTCTCTATGCTGTGGTTTCTATTACACACCTGAAAGAAAGACAATATATGTGAAAATATAATCGCACTAATGCAATATTATTTGAAAATGAACAGCGTCAGATCGGGTGTGAATTTATGCAGGAACTGGAAATTCTCTGATGCGGGACCTTCCCCAGGGAAGAAAGTACAGTGTCAGGTGCTCATTCAGTGTAATAGAAACCATAGCACAGAGAGGTGTGTACACGGCAACAAGTACACGCGGTCGTAAATGTAGGAAGGACGGTCCTTGGGTGTGTGGGAACTGTTAATATTTGAATGTGATGATTTTATATAGCACGGAATGAAAATCTGCACTTCTTAGCATTGCACCATGCAAGATGTCGTATCAATCGCCTACTGTATCTTGCTTTCTTTTTTCTTCGGTTATACAGGTAGTTTTGAATAAAAGTGCACTTGTTTTGTTTTATAAATGAAGTGTCTGCGCACTTTTCGTGGCATTACACGTGTATTTTTGAGCATGCCCGCTTGAGCAGTATAAAAGTATTGAAAAGTATAACAAAACAACGGGCAGATGGGGAGTGTCTGATGATTGCATATAGCGCCGAACTTACTGCTCTTTACTATTCTCTCCTCTGCATGCCCTGGAGTACAAAAGAAACAGAATACAGACGCGCTTATAGCTCTGCGTTGTACCACGATGCATACTAACGCCCCCCCCCCCGACCCGGTTCTGACACACAGACGCTGGCGAAGCTGTCTTCTTCGTATCTCACCGTCACTTGATTTTCTTTTTATTCAGTTTTATTGAGTGTTCCTGCCAGTCCCCGCATGTTGCTGTATGCTGGATATGTTCACATGTATTGTCTCTTTCTTTCAGGTGTGTAATAGAAACCACAGCATAGAGAGAAGTGTGTACATTGCTTCTTACAGGAAAAGGCGATGGAAAAAGTGCACTTGAATAAAAGTGCACTTTTGTTATACTTTTACACCAATATATGTTCCTGTGTTTGAACGACACGGGCAGATGGGGAGTGTCTGATGATTGCATATAGCGCCGAAGTTGGTCTTTACCATTCTTTCTTCTGCATGTCCTGGAGTACAAAAGAAACAGCATACAGCAACATGCGGGGACTGGCAGGAACACTCAATAAAACTGAATAAAAAGAAAAGCAAGTGACGGTGAGATACGAAGAAGGCAGCTTCGCCAGCGCTTGTGTGTCAGAACCATGGGTAGCGTTAGTATGCATCGTGGTACACTGCAGAGCTATAGCGCGTCTTTAGTGAAAACAGCCGTGTCAGATGGGGTTGTATGGATTGATTCTGAACGCGACTGAGAGAGTGAAAAGTGAATAAAAAAAAAAAGCTAACCTTTACAAAGATCATAAATTGCACCGCTGTTACAGACTGAAATCAAATGTATGTTTTATTCTAAAACAGTAAGACTAAGAACAGTTTACTTCTCAAAAGGGAGGGGCGCAGGATCGAACCCGTGACCCCTTGATTCCCAAGCGGGGGCTGAATCTATTGAACCACTGGTGTCAATGTCGCATGTTAAGGCGGCTTTTCTTTCTGCAGTTATATGTTTGAATAAAAACGCAATTGTGTTATTCTTGTGAAAATGTTTCTTTGCTATTTGGACTTCAGGCTTCATACATTATATAGTTTATGCCTACATTTTGTCATCTACTACTAGAATATAAAAAGTTTCTGTTTTAACAATGTGTTGACACAGATTACTGTAGAAACGAACAGACATGAAATGCGTGTGTTCCAAACAACGATCTATTATTTCACTCTAAAACTCCACTTCACTCCCAGATACTCAATCAAGGCATGAGCTGAGAGAAGTTCGTGCACGTTCTAAATTGGTGGGGGATGGAATAGCCGGCTGCTCCAAGCTCTCTTTATCAGCACATTTAGAAGACAAAGGACGCTGGCGGAGAGGTGTGAAGGGATTTAAGAAGCAGTTTAAGGTGGGACGGAATTACGAAGTTTTTCAGAGGCTCTGGTAATTCTAGTGTTAATGTGCGGAGTAGGAGGAGTGTAAAGGGGGAGTAGTGGTGGGCTTTGTATTATAATGAATTGTTAAACTTTTTGATTATATTATTTATGTATGGAGTAGGAGGAGTGTAAAGGGGGAAGTAGTGGTGGTTGTCTGATATATAACTTTTTGTTTTATCTTGAATATTGGGATTGTTTGTCTTATGACTGTATATATTGTTAATGTTCAAAATAAAGGTCATTTAAAAAAATAAAAAAATATCTATCTATTTTAGACTGTGAAGGACAGTCTGTGTGTGTGTGTGTGTGTGTGTGTGTGTGTGTGTGTGTGTGTGCTCACCCTGTGACTGAGGTGTATCCTGTACCAGGAACTGTTCCTGCCCAATGCTTTCTGGTATTGGCTCCAGGTGCCCTTTGACCCTGCTCTAAATGAGCAGGTTTGGAAGATAGATGAGTGAATGTTGTTTAGTGAATCTTAATATAAAAATCAAAAATGTGTGACTAACAACATTAAATGATCAGTGAACATGGGGGTCTGCAGCAGCCTTCTTACTTGACTGCCATCACAAACAAGTGGTGAAGAAGGCCAATTTGATTCTGTCACACAGCAGCCATCCTCTGTCCCCAAAATGTCACATGTGCCCAACAAGCTGCTGATTTAGGGTTTCAAGGGTAAAGACCCCCAGAATGAAGTCCTCTTTTATCTCAGAGCTATCAGCCTTCTGAGTCATGTGAAGTTCTAAATTATTATTGTGTGCTCTTCATTATTATTGTTCAAGAATTTTTATTCTGATTTGTAGAAGCCTTAAGGTGTGTGTGCTGATTACCACAATGGCTGTCATGTGTGGTCTCTTTTATTATTTTCTTGTCCCTATTTAACAATGTCCTATGTGTCACACATTCCTGCTGTTGACAAATTTCCCTCTGGGATAATAAAAGTCTTCTACTGTCCTGAAGAGTAAAAGCCACACATACAAAGAGAGAACATGGAGAGTCAACACCGGCAGTGAACAGGCAAAGGACTGGAACAGGTAGGTCAGGTCAGGTTGGGAGCATACACTGGTACAGCAGGTTGCTGCACCCACCACATGACGAAACACCTTAGGTTCTTGGTTGGTAACCCCCCAAGGCAAACACACAGTCCAGTTCCACCCTCCAGAAATGACCCTCATCTGCCACAGCCAGGTGTTACGTGGGCGTCCCCTTGGCCTGGCCCAGTCACTTGGATCCTCAACAATGAAGACTCTGCAAGCAGGATCTCACACAGGGAATTGTGCCACATGGCCGTAGTCCCATAACTGACGCCCCCTCACAATGTAGGTCATGTGCCAAATTTGGGAGCAACACAAAGTCAAAGCAGCGGTACCCAAGGATTCTCCAAAGAGACACAGTAGTGAGTCCAGTCTTCGTCTCAGGTCACTGGACAGTGTCCATGTCTCATAAAGACTTGAACATTTGTCCTTTTCCACTGATTTTGGGAGCACCACACACCCCTTTCCAGTGACCACATGACCCCCATGCTCTCCCAATCCGTCAACTGACTTCATAGGAAGAGTAATCAGAGACATGAATGTCACTGCCGAGGTAAGCAAACCTCTCGACAAGGTTGACACTCTCTGCACAAACTGACACACTGCTGATGGCTGTGCCCAAGAGGACATTAAAGGCCTGGATCTTGGTTTTATCAGGACACTCAGACTCCTCACTCAGTCCCTCAAGAGCCCCAATTAAAGCTTTCATTGACATTGCAAAGATCACAGCTTTGTCAGAAAAGTCAAGATCAGTGAATCTCTCTTCACCAAAAGATGCCCCACAGCCCCCCTAACACCCATTCTATGCAAGCATCGAACAGAGTAGGATCAAGAACTCATCCTTGACGATCCCCAGAATCAACTGTGAAAAATACAGAGGGTCTGCCTCCAATCTGCACAGCACTCACAGTACCAGTGCACAGGCCAGCGATGATATCCAGCAACGTTGAGGGGATTCTGCAAAGTCTCTTGATGTCCCACAGGGGAACTCGATCAACTGAGTCAAACGTTTTATGCAAATCAACATGGGATGCAAAGAAAGTACTTATGCTAAATGAGGACCCTCAATGCCAGGAATTGGACTGGAACAAGATCTCTAAATCAAAAGGGCAGAAGTGCGGACCACCACATCATAATACCTCCTGAATAGACACACAAGAAGTTCCAAAATTTGGACAATTCTTTAAGTGGAAAAAGGAAGCATCAGCTGAGCAGAGCAGAAATAAAGGAGCTGAGAGTCCATCAGGAATCATCTTATACAGTGCAGACCATCATACCTAAAAACACAGTTTATGGGTCAGGTTTACTGGTGTACTCATAACTGACATGAAAAAATAAAGAAACTCACTGTTTCATTAACGTTTTTGTTTTTTTATTTGCACATAATGACAATGTAATAACAGTGAATCTTACATGTAGCCATTGTACACTCCTGAAAAGTGGGATTTGATAAGGAAAAGGAAAACTAAACCACTGCTAAACAGACAACTTAAACTGCGATAACGAAATTCACAACAGAAAAATATCTCCCTGAATATTTTGTGTTAAATTTGTACAGAAATACTTCAGTGCAGCAACTCTACTAGACAGAATAGCAGTCAGGATTATAAAGAGGATCTGAAATCATTCAAGGGCGGTTTTTAAAATAAGGAAAAATATTTTAACATTTAGAAAAAAATATTTTAAAGAGCCATCACAGGCAGAGTGGTCTTCAGATCCAAATGTAATTCCTTTATTAAAAGTTTAAGTTTCTCTGTTTTTATACAATTGAGCACAATGCTGTTCTCTGAAGTATTAATTGTGTTCTCTATGAGGTGAGCAGCTGCGGCTAATGAGACTTCACAAATATTAACAAATGTCAGTCTAAAGCAGCAAATCCTACGTTTAATTGTGGACATCAAACCTCATTTGACCTTCTCAGTCGTCCATTTCAGTTCCTCACAGTCACCTCAGTGTCATTTAGTGAGCCAGCAGTGTGAGGAGTGAAGGCCGACTGCTCCGTCTGCACTCGTCTGTCATCTGCTGCCTTATTGAGGAGGAGTGCAGATTAAAGTGCAGGAATAGGAAACATTAACTTCACAATAAAATGAAGAGTTTAGTTTAATACAAAAGTAAAACAATAAAAGAACATTTCGTAGAATTGGACTCTTAAACAAATCCCCACCTGTCTGACCAAAGCTGAACAGATCTTTACATGTCCAGATTTTGGGATAAAATTCCAGACATTACAATTTTTAAACAGATAATGAATTGTGTCCCAAAGAAAAGCAAAATACAATAATCATTTTATGAAAAAAGAAATAACATCACCAAGAAACCCTGAAGTATTAAAATTTATTGCCGGGAGTCTCCTACATTGAAGGTGCTCTTTATTTAAGACTGTAATAATGAGAAGTTTTATGAAAATAATAAGGATGAAATAAGTGATATTGACACTTTACTTGAATTCAGGACAACTTTGACCAAACCAGACATCCACAGTAATAAAGCAAACAGAAATAGATGTCAATGTTAATAAATATCATTAGGGATTGTAATGCTAATGTGAAAAATGAGGAAAGGCATAATGCACAAAAACTTCAATATATCTAAACACAGAAAATTAATTTTACATTATTTATTCTAGATTTTCTCATTTACAGTAAATTTACCACAGATGAAGCTGGGCTAAATATTTTAAATGTCAGGATGATTTTCAATGCTTTTCTGAACCAGGAATACAAAAAAGCATAAAGAATTGGATTAACTCCAAAGCTCACTTCAGTTACCGACACTAAGACATTGTGCACAATACGTATGATATAATAATTATAATCGGTACTCAGAGCAAAGATATAAAAAGGCAGCCAGCAGATAATAAAAGCCCCACGACTACTCCTAATGTTTTTGCGGCTTTTCTTTCAGATGGTTTTGATATTTTACTGTCACTCACCTCCGCAGTTTGTCTCTTTTCTATCATACAGTTGATGGCTCTTGAATGGCTTCTCGCAACTACAAATATTCTGATATAAAAAACAATCATTATGGAAAAAGGAATAAAAAAAGTTGTGAGTAAAACAAAAATGACCAATTCAAAAATACAGAATAATGCACAAGCTCCTTCACATTCCTCTACGTCAATATAACTAAAACATAAAAATATGAGTGTAATGAAAAGTGCAAACAGCCACACTACAGCAATGCTGATCCCTGCAACAGTCAAAGTTATTTTTGTGTTGTAAAAGAAAGGATGGCAGACAGCAATGTAGCGATCAATGGATATTAAAACCACATTATATACAACGACTAAACTAAAATAATTTGCAAGGGCCTGATACAAATAACAATAAATAACTCCAAAGTACCAGCGAACCAAACTGAAGGGCATCACAAAGAAACCTGTTAAGAAATCGGCCGCTGCAAGTGAAAGAATCAGAAGATTAGTCGGCGTGTGCAGCTGAACAAAATGAGAAATAGAAATGATGATGAGAAGATTTCCAAAGACTGTCGATAAAAGCAAAAGAAATGCAAAAATATAAAACAGTTTGTATAATTCAGTGTCATAAATCAGTCTAACACAAGATGTATTACTGTCAGGAAAGCAACTCCATGTCTGTTCCTTGACTGATGCCATCATGAGAAGAGCCGTCCTGCCTGCACACTGAGATGTTTATACACTGAGGCCCTCGACTGCCATATTCTCTCTGCTGACGTAATTCACATGAGGCGTCTCTCTGCTGTGTGTGCTTCACAAATTCTCTTAGGATGTTCATTTCAGTTCTTACTCACTAATGAGTTCATCAAATCACAGATGTCTTCATTATATTTGTTTGTCAGAAGCCGCTCAGGGCTGCGGTGGTCTCTCCTCACAGCTCCACAGTGGTCAGCTGCTGGCTCTCTGCAGTTTTCTTCTTCTCCTCTGTCTGCTGTTTTTGTTTTTTTGTTCTCAGTCACTTTGACTTTCTTTCATCATCACAGCGAGCAGCACATTAAATCAGCAGGTTCAGATGAGCTGAGGTTGTGCCCAGTGGTGGTCTGACACTCCATCCTGTCCTGTGTGCCCCCTCTGACACCTGTGAGCTAAAACTATATGGAGTGTGCTGGACCACCCTGCACTCATGAGAGGCCCAGACACGCACACACACACACACACACACACACATCTATAAAGATCAGGTGAAAGATAGACAACAGAGTCATTATAAATCTTAGGGTGCCAACTGTGACATGTAAATAAATAAAATAGGTGCATGATGATGCGACGTCCAAGCAAAAATAAAAGTAATAACGTCCTGAGCTCAACTTTTAAAGGGTCTGTCCACTGGCACTGGTACAATACAATACAATATAATATAATTTATTTTTGTATAGCCCAAAATCACACAAGAATGCCTCAATGGGTGTTAACAGACCCTGCGTCTTGACTCTCTAAGAAGACAAGAGAAAAGCCAAGCAAAATGACACCTTTTATTGGCTAACTAAAAATTGTAATTGTAATCTTTTTAATTAGCCAATAAAAGTTGTCATTTTGCTTGGCTTTTCTCTACATTCATAACGGCTAACACGGTATAACACCCTAGTAAGAAGACAAGAAAAAACTGCAAAAAAAAAAAAAAACCCTTATAGGGAAAAAATGAAAGAAACCCTGGGAAAGGCAGTTCAAAGAGAGACCCCTTTCTAGATAGGTTGGGCGTGCAGTGGGTGTCAACAAGAAGTGGGTCAATACAATACAATACACAGAACAAAACACAAGTAATCCTCAATACAATATAATACTACAATAGTAATATTACAAGTACAGAGCAGAATTCAACAGTAGATGATATCACATAATATGATTTGGATTTGTTCAGAGTCCTGGAGACCTCAGACATCAAACTGCCTCCCCCATTTGGCCATTCTACAGATGAATTAGCTCTGAGCCAGCCAATCCGATGAAAGGACCCCTCTACCTGATGATTCCAGTGCTCTTCCATTAGAGATGACTTTTCCTTTGGCAGGCAAAACAACTTGGCAGTAGGGCCGTGACACCAAGTGCCACATTTGAGCACCGAGAAGAGAAACAGAACAGGTGAGGGTAAGTAACAAATTAGAACGATCCTGTTACTTATGTTTTAGTGCTAATGACCAACAACAGAGATGCAGTCTATAGAGTTAATCAGCAGCTCTAGTCAGGGTGTGCTAAACTGAAGTAGTGAGATTTGTGGGATAGTGGGATTTGAAAGCTGAGACTGAAGGGGCATCTCTTATTGTAGCAGGCAGACCACTCCGCAGTTTAGGGACCCTGCAACTAAAAGCTTGACCCCCACTGTTATTTTATTAATCCTTGGAATCATAAGCAGACCGGCATCATGAGATCTTAATGTGCGATCTGGTTGGTAAGTCATGATAAGTTCAGACAAGTTAGCCGGACCTCGGCCATTTAAGGCTTTATATGTGTTATACTAAGGTTGTTATAATATTAAGAATTGTGTCACCTTATCTGTTTTAGATCTCTTTAAATGTATTTTTCATTCTTTTTCTGTATAACATGCCATGAAGAGCTGAGCCAGCTTTAGCACAGGGTGTCAACTTTCAGAAGTGCTGGGATAGGCAAAGTATAAAGATAGACAAGAACAGCTGCTGTCAGCCCTAAAAGGCCTAAGAGTTATATGATCTGACTGTCTGCTGCTTAGCCTAAGTTTGTCTACCTTGTTTGGCATTGTACTGGGGGATGTGGTCGTGTGGACACAATATAAAAGAACGCTGGAACCTTGCCAAGCTTTGAAGACCTGTGGGAGTGGAAGAAATAGACTCCAAGGCCACCTCCGTTGTGACAGAAAAAAGCCATTTCTACACGACCAAATCCCCGTGGTTAACAATGAAATGTGACTGGTCTTCCCTGTTATTTTAAAGCAACGTAAGCCGCATTAAACAAGCTAAGTATATTCTGTCTTTTCTGTGACTTTGTCACCGCCTATCGC